>NC_074679.1:5072129-5272129 GCF_029448725.1 Salvelinus fontinalis
TTACGACACATTTCCCGCTGTCCATCTCATCTCAATGGACTCATACCCCCTCGTCCTATACTTTTTATTAAAAAAGATACAAACCCAGTCCCTGCAGGAGGCCTTTGTTCTTAACCGACTTTATTTTTTATTCTAATATTTAAAACATACAATATATTTGCAGTGAAGCCGCTCAACAACTACATCACATTAGTCCTCTGACAGACTCCCATCCAGGGCGACACATAGAAGCAACCAGAGTCAACGCCCTGCTCAAGGGCACCTCGACAGATCTCCGACAAGGTCAAAAACAGGGACCCGAACCAGCGATCCATCAGCCACCGGCCCAAGCTCCCAACCGCCAGGCCACCTGCCATCCATGATCCACCCACAGTTCCCTAAGAGCTGCCCCTCAACCATCCGAGATCCCCACAGTCCCCCCGTAAAATAATTCCATTCCACTCCAAGACCCCCCATATATATACACACACACACTCTCATTCCCACACTGAATGAGTGTGTATATGCATGTGTACAACACTGCCCCTCAGTGTCATTCAAAACGTACTTTTTGATGTTTAATTTTGACTTTATTTTTTACACTTTTATCTTTGACCATCATTCTATCCCTAGCCCAGCAACTCCACTCCCACTTGCCTAGTTAAATAAAAGGTTAAATAAAATAGATTAATAGTTCGATTTTCCTCCCATTCAATGTGGTTTACATCAGACTCTGTGTGGCCTTATTGTATGCAATGCAACAGGACAGGAAAAAAATATTGGTGTTATTCTTGTATCTTTATTCCATTACCATTCTTAAAATTGTGGCATCGTCTTTCAATTCATGGAAAAGCACATTACCAATTGAGGTTAAAATTGACACAATAGAAAAAGTTATCGGACTGTTCTTCTCGGTAGAAAGTGTCAACAAATGATTTCAATGGTAAAGCATGGAATACTGACCTTTACAGAACACATTTCAAATCCATGGGTTCAATTCACTGACCTCTATAGAACCCCTTTCAAATCCATGGGTTCAATTCACTGACCTCTATAGAACCCATTTCAAATCCATGGGTTCAATTCACTGACCTCTATAGAACCCATTTCAAATCCATGGGTTCAATTCACTGACCTCTATAGAACCCATTTCAAATCCATGGGTTCAATTCACTGACCTCTATAGAACCCATTTCAAATCCATGGGTTCAATTCACTGACCTCTATAGAACCCATTTCAAATCCATGGGTTCAATTCACTGACCTCTATAAAACCCATTTCAACAAGAAGAAAAAAAATCTTCCTGATAATGCCAACAACAAAAAAAGGAGTTACGCATTAAAAAATAAATACAAATATAGATTATTTAAAAATATAAGTATAAACAAATAAATAGTTTTTCCCCCACCCAGTTGTCATGGAGATGATGTATGGTAATGAGACACCTGTGTAACAACCACAGGTCATGTGATTTCCTTCCTGAGAGGGGGATGGGGTACAGAAGGGTGGAGGCAGACAGACAGACAGTAAATCAAGGAGAAGAGAAAGGACAATATTATTCTCCAGAAATATGTATGGAATACAATGGAGTGGGTTTTACAAGGCAATACTATTGAATTTACAAGAGCAGCATTATAAACGCATGAACAGAAAAGGGTGAATAACATGTATCCTCATGTCTGTCTCGTCTGGAAACAGTATTATTTATGTTTTTTTTAAATGGAATAGTAGTCAGTGTAGTACACTAGTCCAGGATTTGACTGGTAGGACCACTTCCCCCTTGTTTCAGGAAGCACATGTGTAAATCAGACTCATTCAGAGACATTTCCACATCAATTCAAAAGACATTTAGAAAAAAGAAAAAAAAACTTTTCCTTCACACAATGCTCCCACTGTAAGCCAGCCCCGACACACCAACTCAATCACTCTGTGGAATCAGCCGGGAAGGCAGTAGGGAAGGCCGCTGGGAGTGTCAACCAAGGCCTGCGATTCAACAGTTACTATGAGTTTCATCATGAAAGATTTCCATGGAAGAACGAGTGTAAATGCAACTTTCAGAGTCCTCTGACAGTGTTATTCATGATAGTGGTAAATTGGCAAATTACATGGGGTTGCAGACACCATCTTGTTAAACAATGCACGAGACCATGCTATGGACAAATAACACCCTAATATAAATATTCATATGATAAAATTAATATGATCAGAGATTAAATTTAGATGTCTTCACTTCTTGTCGAATCCATTGTTTTCACTTAAGAATGTCGTTTTAAGGTCCTATTTCAAAACAACCCACAGGTAGTTACTCCTAAACAGAGAATATATATATCGCCGTATTGGGTTCTGCTCCTTCAACTTCTAAAAAACAGCCAGCATATTAACTTACCCCTAACACATCAACAAAACAAACATCGCTGATGATTACAACTGAAGGCCAAGTAAAGGGAGTTATTGAACCTCTTGAAACTAGCAGAGAGTAACATCCTGCTAAATGCCACAATACCAGTAGTCTTAGACTGAGAGATACTTAGTCGGCATCCCAAAATTGGCATAGGGTGCATCTCTGTGGTGTCAGATATCTAGTCTACAGAAGAAGCTGCTCTGGAAGGAGAGCATCAGGGATGAAGGCTGACAAAGGTTTACAAATTCCTGGAAAAAGACAAATACTAGAAAGTACCCCAGCCCTCTGGTCAATCTGAGAGAGCCATGCCATGCTCTGAGTTAGTTTGTCAACACCTATAACAAATCCTTCAGAATATTTCTACCGTACTCTAACAAGGGAGAAAACCAGAGAAAGGATCCAAGGGGATTTTGCAGGTCCCCTGGCCCCGGCGGCTTCATGAGTTAGTACTAGCAGGCTAACTAATCATCCGTCCCCCGTCTCTGTTCTCAGGGGTGGTACTATGAGGTCAGGTGGTTATTCAGTCAGGCCCACAGATATTATATCACTACATCCCCTGCAGGGGTGAGCTGGTGACCTTCTGGTCCAGAGTTCAGAGGTCAAAGGTCATTGAAAGAGAGTCCTATTGGCTATTCTCTTCAGACCCTACAGTTATTGGTTCAGACTCGTGTATGGCGACAGCTGTGTGAGGATCCGCTGCCCGCCCCGGCGGTCCCGGAGGCTGAGTTGGGGTCGTCGTCGCTGGACTCCCCGGCCTCCCGCTCCTCCTTGTGGAGACCCATGCTGATGTGGCTCTGGAGGGCAGCGGGGGTCAGCCACTCCTTAGGGAGGCAGGTCTGGAGAAAGGGCACGCAGGAACTGAAATAGGCCAGGCGGTTCACCCAGCGAGGGATCTCACGCCCACACAACAGCTGGAATAGAACGAGTACAACAAAAAAATAATAATACTCCACCAAAAAATGTATTTTATATTCAATAGGCATTACTCCTTTATAAAAAATAAATGGTTGTATTGCTCTTATAAAATTATCCAGTTATCAAGTTATTCGACAATAACGTAGATATATTTCAGATACTGTACGTGTGATCAAACAAACAAACGTTGAATAATTGCATGAATGTTTCTTCTACTGACCTCAGACAGCGAGGATGAGAAGTGGTTGCAGTTCTTGTGCATTAGATGGTAGGAGTTGCCCTTAAAATCTGTCCCCAGGTCCTCCATTATTTTATCCATATCTTCCTCTGCAAAGTCTGTTGTGCCCAAAGCGATAGCCTCCCTGTGTAGAATGAAGAAAACAAAGCTGATATGGACATACCAAAACTTGGAAAAAACGGTGCTGGGTGTAACGGGGAATTATTTTATTAATTCCTCTCCTGTATTTTAAGTACTGAGGATCCTACCTATAAGTACTGAGGATCCTACCTATAAGTACTGAGGATCCTACCTATAAGTACTGAGGATCCTACCTATAAGTACTGAGGATCCTACCTATAGGTACTGAGGATCCTACCTATAAGTACTGAGGATCCTACCTATAGGTACAGAGGATCCTACCTATAAGTACTGAGGTTCCTACCTATAAGTACTGAGGATCCTACCTATAAGTACTGAGGATCCTACCTATAACAAGTCTACCAGTGTTGAATGTTATGGTTAAAGTTTGGCTCCATTCTGTGTCTGGGACACACTGATAATGTATCTGTCACACTGTGTGATTCTGTAGCAGCTGATGTTGTGACTTCCTACAAGCGTCTCAGTCTGGTGTTTAGAGAACATTTAGTGCCATCTGATTAATATATACAGTGCCTTCAGAAAGTATTCATACCCCTTGACTTATTCCATATTGTGTTATAGCCTGAATGTAATATGTTCTCACCCCTCTACGCACAATACTCCATAATGACAAGGTAAAAACATGTTTTAAAAAAAAACATTTTTGCAAATTTACTGAAAATGAAATGCAGAAATATCTAATTTACATAAATATTCACACCCCTGAGTTAGAATCACCTTTGACAGTGATTACAGCTGTGAGGATTTCTGGGTAAGTCTCTAAGAGCTGTGAGGCTTTCTGGGTAAGTCTCTAAGAACTTTGCACACATTGATTCTACAATATTTGCCCATTATTATTTTCAAAATCATCGCTAGACAACCCTTTTCAAGTCTTGCCATAGATTTTCAAGCAGATTTAAGTCAAAGCTGTAACTTGGCCACTCAGGAACATTCACTGTCTTCTTGGTAAACAACTCCGGTGTAGATGTGTCCTTGTGTTTTAGGTTATTGTCCTGCTGAAAGGTGAATTAATCTCCCAGTGACTGGTGGAAAGCAGACTGAACCAGGTTTTCCTCGAAGGATTTTGCCTGTGCTTAGCTCTATTCCGTTTATTTTTTATCCTGAAACACTCCCCAGTCCTTAACGATTACAAACATACCCATAACATGATGCAACATGATGCAGCCACCAATATGGAGAGTGGTACTCAGTAATGTGTTTGTATTGGATTTACCCCAAACATCACACTTTGTATTCAGGACAAAAAGTGAATTGCTTTGCCACATTTTCTTCAGTTTTACTTTAGTGCCTTGTTGGAAACAGGATGCATGTTTTGGAATATTTGTATTCTGTACAGACTTCCTAATTTTCACTCTGTCATTTAGGTTAGTATTGTGGAGTAACTACAATGTTGTTGATCCATCGTCAGTTTTCTCCTATCACAGCCATTCAACTCTGTAACTGTTTTAAAGTCACCACTGGCCTCATGGTGAAATCCCTGAGAAGTTTCTTTCCTCTCCGGCAACTGAGTTCGGAAGGACGCCTGTATCTTTGTAGTGACTGGGTGTTTTGATACATCATCCAAAGTGTCATTAATAACTTCACCATGCTCAAAGGCATATTCAATGTCTGCTTTTTTTTATGTTGACCCATCTACCAATAGATTACCAATAGATTACCTTCTTTGGGAGGCATTGGAAAACCTCCCTGGTCTTTGTGGTTGAATCTGTGTTTGAAATTCACTGCTCGACTGAGGGACCTTAGAGATAATTGTATGTGTTGGGTACATGATACTCAACGTTTCCTTATGTCCATCATGAGGTTGCTACAAACTAGCCGATGAATGAAAGTTTACAACGTAGGTGCACCGATCGAGAGAAATTTGAGTAATCAAGGTGACAGACATTGACATATTCAATAACTCCTTGCACAATCTTACCTGCATCTAGCTCATCTAGGGTGTAATCATTACTCCAAACTGTTGCAAACGAGAGTTTCTAATGGACAAATTCAGGTGTTTTTCAACAGAATCGGCAGAACGAATACACTCCTGATCACACGCAAACACAGTTCACTTTTTTTGCAGCCACATACAAACAGCATGATCCTGTTGTTCGTTGTATTCCTTCTAGCATCGACACACTCTCCTCCTCTCACCTTTTCCCATCGATTGTGGACTTCAGTGCACAACACATCAGCTTTCTGTGACCAGGTGCAAAAAAATAAAAACTTTCCAAGCCAAACCTTCATATCATAACCACTAACCGCTACATACAGCGTACATCGTTGTCACCATATTAATGTCACGGTCAACATAGTTACAAGAACTAACATGTTAGTAAACCCGCTACAATCATGCTGTACAGTGTAGAGTTGCCACGGTAATATCACGGTACCAAAAATGATACTGATGATACCAACGTTTTAGAATAGCGTAGTACCGTTTCATATGATACTACCGACTTTTTCAGCCCTGTCGATCTAAAGAACCTGCTAGGACCTGTTATAAAGTGTTTATAAAGTCTGTTGTGTTTATAGATTCAGTTGAATTGAAGCGAACAGCCACTAGTCTCTTGTATGAGCAGGTCCAATAATATCCACTTCACTTTTATACTCATATCACGTGTGGCGGCTGTACTCATCCAGCGACATCCCCTACCAGCACCTGCTCTCGGTTCCGCTCTTCACATCCCCTACCAGGCCTCACTCACCTCTCTGTCCGCTATTCACATCCCCTTACAGCCCTCACTCACCTGCTTCTCTCTGAGTCTGCTCTACCTCTGTCAGTTTAAAAAAACATATATCATTTGGTGGTAATGGTGAGCGGGGATGCAGACCAAGACCCTGTTGAGTTGTCTGTTGTTAGACGACGTTACATTGGAGCAGAGCGCAAAGCTAGCAACGTTGATACATTTGTATAATTTAATCGCCTGTTAAAACCAAGAACCAGTCTGAGTAGACTTTGCAAGTTTACCGTCATGTAGCCTCTTGAGTGTCGGGTGGGGGGGTGGGTGTGGAATACAGCTTATCGGCAGGCATGTTTGCAGCTTTACAGCAAAGAAAACTACTTGTCTCTAGCCTAAACGGTTAAAAATATGACCCATATTACCGAAGGTGGCTTTACAAAAAAATGATGTTGGGATTCGAGTGCATATTATATAGTTATTGGTTTGATAACAAACAACGTTGTTCAGTCATGTTACCTAGCAACATGGTAACAAACAACGTTGTTCAGTCATGTTACCTAGCAACATGGTAACAAACAATGTTGTTTGATTGGCCCAGGAGGAACGAGAAAAGATTTGCTTCTCGTGAGATGTGCTTCAAATGGTTGGGTTCATATAGGCCCAATGGTGTAAAGTACTTATTAAGTTAAAAAAAACTTTCAAGTACTACTTAAGTCGTTTTTTGTGGTATCTGTACTTTACTTAAATATTTTTGATAACTTTTACTTCACTACATTCCTAAAGAAAATTATGTACTTTTTACTCCATACATTTTCCCTGACACCCAAAATTACCCAAAAGGTCTAATTTACACACTTATCAAGAGAACATCCCTGGTCGTCCCTACTGCCTCTGGTCTGGAGGACTCACTAAACACGTGCTTCGTTTGTAAAGGATGTCTGAGTGTTGGAATGTGCCCCTATCTGTAAATAAGAAAATGTGTCTGTCTGCTTTGCTTAAAATAAGGAATTAGAAATTATTTATACTTGTAATTTTTGATACTTAAGTGAAAGTCACCCAGTAAAATACTACTTGAGTAAAAGTCTAAAAGTATTTGGTTTTACTTAATTATATTATATATATATAAAAGTACAAGTATAAATCATTTCTAATTCCTTATTTATACTTAAGTAAAACCAAATACTTGTAGACTTTTACTCAAGTAGTATTTTACTGGGTGACTTTCACTTTAACTTGAGTCATTTTCTATTAAGGTATCTTTACTTTTAAAATATGACTATTGGGTACTTTTCCCACCACTGTATAGGCCTAATGTAAGCATAAACTATACTGAACAAAAATATAAAAACACAACAAGCAACACTTTCAACATTTTTACTGAGTTACAATTGATATGAGGAAATCAGTCAATTTAATGATCTAATTTAAATGAGTGACGGCAGGCACTAATCTACGGATTTCACATGACTTGGCTCATTGCGTTCTAGCGAGCCGGGTCGTGGGCCTGCAGGCTGACCGCGGGTCGTCAGGTGAAAGGTGCTTCCGGGTTAAGCGGGCGGCTGCTGAGAAGCGCGGTTTGGCGGGTCATATTTTTGAGGATGCATGACTCGACTTTCGCCTCCGGAGCCCGTTGGGGAGTTGCAGCAATGAGACAAGATCATACTTGGGGAGAAAAAAGGGGTAAAAAAAGAAACAAACAAAATGGTCCTCAGAATTGGCCTCAGGATCTCTTCACGGTATTTCTGTGCATTCAAATTGCCATTGATAAAACGCAATTGATTTCGTTGTCTGTAGTTTATGCCTGCCCTTACCATAACCCCACCGCCACCATGGGCCACTCTGCTCACAACATTGACATCAGCAAATCGCTCGCCCACACGATTCCATACACGTGGTCCGTGGTTGTAAATCTGCTCTGACGTACTACCAAATTCTCTTAAACGACGTAGAGAAATTAACATTCAAAATACCGCAAAAATGCAAATTTAAAGCGTTTAAAACCAAAATATGGTCACTATGCCAGGGTTATCCCAAAATAAGATTGTCGCTGCGCCACATTACCAACTTGGCTGCGCCACTATGTAACGATTTCAGAGCAAGTGAAACAGTAACTTCGATTGTTGTGAATTGCGCAACAAGCCAGTCATACATTCAGAGCGTTATGTTCCTCAATTAATTCAGTGCATTTCAGCAGTAGGCCTAGTCTATCTCGATCTGTCCAATCATACAAACTTGTAACCGCAATTAAACAAAAGGCAAATGACCGAAGTTGCTAAGCTTACTAGATAACCTCCAACGAATGACAGAATATCTCCTATTTGTCAAAATCAAGTTGATGATTATACAGATAGCAGATCAGATAAAGGGGAGATGGAGAGTGGAAATAGTTTAAATATCAAGATATCTTAACTGGCACCAACTCTGTTAAAAACAAGTATTCATATCTACTCCCATACGGTTTGTTGATCACACATTCTCTACCGAAGCTCTCATAGGGGCAGCAATACGAGACAGCGCAGAGAAGCGGGTGAAATGTTAAAAGCAGTATTTTTTTACATGGATTGGCAAGAGACGTGCTTTGATAATGCAACCTATGGATTACAGAATACAGTTAGTAATTTATGCGAGACAGGAGTCAGAATTTAGCGATTGGGATGATAGAAAAATAGCCTAGACTCTATAGAAGGCTATTACGTGAGTCAATAGATACATAATACTCTTGATTTAGGTTACATTGTTGCTAGCTAAATGTTTCTGATCAGTGATCGATGAGCAAACAAATACACTTGCTACCACTTCCACTTGTCCAGCCAGAGATCAATTAACCAAATATACACTTGTATAACATGTCAGCAAAATGTTCTGATTGGCCAAATGTATAAGCAAACTAGAATAATGAACAATTTTATTTTAGAAATCTGGCTTTTTTTCCGGGTTTGAGCTCATTTAATTTCTGTGATGTCAGACCAGGCCTGGGCTCGGGCTTCAGCTCACCGGACTTGGATCGGACCCGGGATCGAATGTTCAGTTCTGATGACATCTCTTAATAAACTGCATTCTGAGCTTCTGTTGTGAAACAGCGGCCATTGACCACTTCTTTATGTGACTAGGCACTTTGTAGAACCCTGTGTGTGTGTGTGTGTGTGTGTGTGTGTGTGTGTGTGTGTGTGTGTGTGTTTGTCTGTGATAATGTAAACTCACTTGAATTTGAAGGTCTCTCCTAATTCAGGGGTGTTTCCAGGGTTTATTTCAAATATACCACTAAATGGGTACGGATGACCTCCATACGCAAACTCTGTAATAAAGACGAGAAGAAAGGAACACATTGAACATCGGTGATGTATCGTCGCTCACATTACAGGTGAGGAATGAAAAGAGAAAAAGAAATGCTGTCACCATCTCGCCTTCCAACAAAGGAACTGTGTAGCAAGCTGAAAGTGAGAAGATACTGTGTGTGGTGAAAATATATAATGTGGTGTGAGAAGATACCGTGTGAAGATATCATGTGGTGTGAGAAGATATCATGTGATGTGAGAAGATATCATGTGGTGTGAGAAGATACCGTGAGAAGATATCATGTGGTGTGAGAAGATACCGTGTGAAGATATCATGTGGTGTGAGAAGATACTGTGTGAAGATATCATGTGGTGTGAGAAGATACCGTGAGAAGATATCATGTGGTGTGAGAAGATACTGTGAGAAGATATCATGTGGTGTGAGAAGATACCGTGAGAAGATATCATGTGGTGTGAGAAGATACCGTGAGAAGATATCATGTGGTGTGAGAAGATACCGTGTGAAGATATCATGTGGTGTGAGAAGATATCGTGTGGTGAGAAGATATCGTGTGGTGAGAAGATATCGTGTGGTGTGAGAAGATATCATGTGGTGTGAGAAGATACCGTGAGAAGATATCATGTGGTGGGAGAAGATATCGTGAGAAGATACCGTGTGGTGTGAGAAGATATCATGTGGTGTGAGAAGATATCGTGTGGTGTGAGAAGATATCATGTGGTGAGAAGATATCGTGTGGTGTGAGAAGATATCGTGTGGTGGGAGAAGATATCGTGTGGTGGGAGAAGATATCGTGTGGTGTGAGAATATATTGTGTGGAGTTCGATCAATGTGTCATCCTAGCTGATAGATTGTTAAGTAGACATGAGGAGCCTATTATAACTCAGATAACACAGAAAAACATCCTCATATAAAAAAAACAATGAATTACCCTGTGAAAGTTACGCGATCTTCCGCGTTACTTCTGGGTCATGTCCCCTAATCTTTTGAATGGGCTTGACAATTATATCATCAAATTCGAGAAAATGCAGTCGTGGCCAAAAGTTTTGAGAATGACACAAATATAAATTTTCATAAAGTCTGCTGCCTCAGTTTGTATGATGGCAATTTGCATATACTCCAGAATGTTATGAAGAGTTATCAGATGAATTGCAATTAATTGCAAAGTCCCTCTTTGCCATGCAAATGAACTGAATCCCCCCAAAATATTTCCACTGCATTTCAGCCCTGCTACAAAAGGACCAGCTGACATGTCAGTGATTCTCTCATTAACACAGGTGTGAGTGTTGACGAGGACAAGGCTGGAGATCACTCTGTCATGCTGATTGGGTTCGAATAACAGATTGTTCTTCCTCTGTCAATCATGGTTACCTGCAAGGAAACATGTGCCGTCATCATTGCTTTGCACAAAAAGGGCTTCACAGGCAAGGATATTGCTGCCAGTAAGATTGCACCTAAATCAACCATCTATCGGATCATCAAGAACTTCAAGGAGAGCGGTTCAATTGTTGTTAAGAAGGCTTCAGGGCGCCCAAGAAAGTCCAGCAAGCGCCAGGACGTCTCCTAAAGTTGATTCAGCTGCGGGATCGGGGCACCACCAGTACAGAGCTTGCTCAGGAATGGCAGCAGGCAGGTGTGAGTGCATCTGCACGCACAGTGAGGCAAAGACTTTTGGAGGATGGCCTGGTGTCAAGAAGGGCAGCAAAGAAGCCACTTCTCTCCAGGAAAAACATCAGGGACAGACTGATATTCTGCAAAAGGTACAGGGATTGGACTGCTGAGGACTGGGGTAAAGTCATTTTCTCTGATGAATCCCCTTTCCGATTGTTTGGGGCATCCGGAAAAAAGCTTGTCCGGAGAAGACAAGGTGAGCGCTACCATCAGTCCTGTGTCATGCCAACAGTAAAGCATCCTGAGACCATTCATCTGTGGGGTTGCTTCTCAGCCAAGGGAGTGGGCTCACTCACAATTTTGCCTAAGAACACAGCCATGAATAAAGAATGGTACCAAAACATCCTCCGAGAGCAACTTCTCCCAACCATCCAGGAACAGTTTGGTGACGAACAATGCCTTTTCCAGCATGATGGAGCACCTTGCCATAAGGCAAAAGTGATAACTAAGTGGCTCGGCGAACAAAACATCGATATTTTGGGTCCATTGCCAGGAAACTCCCCAGACCTTAATCCCATTGAGAATTTGTGGTCAATCCTCAAGAGACGGGTGGACAAACAAAACCCCACAAATTCTGACAAACTCCAAGCATTAATTATGCAAGAATGGGCTGCCATCAGTCAGGATGTGGCCCAGAAGTTAATTGACAGCATGCCAGAGCGGATTGCAGAGGTCTTGAAAAAGAAGGGTCAACACTGCAAATATTGACTCTTTGCATCAACTTCATGTAATTGTCAATAAAAGCCTTTGACTCGTATGAAATGCTTGTAATTATACTTCAGTATTCCATAGTAACATCTGACAAAAATATCTAAAGACACTGAAGCAGCAAACTTTGTGGAAATAATATTTGTGTCATTCTATAAACTTTTGGCCACGACTGTACACAAAAATCACATGTGCATTTATGGGTATATTTACCTCTGCCAGATGTCTTTCATGAAGTGTTTGCGCTGAAGAACATTGCTCTACGTTTTTGCCCATTGAAGACTATTTAAAAAGCCTACAAAAGTTTTTTTTTAAACTACAAGGCTACTTCCTGGAAAATTACATGTCACTTTTATAGGTTTTTTTTTTTTTAAGTGTATGATGTAGCAGCCACCTTATCTTCTAGGTACAGCCTGTGACTGAGGGCATTATGAATAAGACCCATCTGTCTGTCTGTCTGTCTGTCTGTGGGTTGATGCTAAAACTCTCTCTCTCCACACATTATGATTCAATGGTGAGTAACTCAGGAGAAAAGAACAACAAAATGACAGAATCTCAATGGGATAGAAGCTGTGGAGAGACATTCCACATCGAACATTCCATTTAGCCAACAGCTCACTGACTGAATGAGTGAGTGAGTGAATGGCTGGATGAATGAAAAAGTAGTGAAGGTCTTCCTCTGTACCTCGGCCATAGATCTCAATGCCTGAGTGGTAGACTCCAACACCCAGAGTGGAAGTGTATTCGTTGATCCAGTACTAGAGAGAGAGAGAGAGAGAGAGCGAGAGAGCGAGAGAGAGAGAGATATTCAACAGTTAGATGTCCTGGAACGGTTGGAATGCCATTTTCTCCCCCCTTCAAATCATCCTCCTTAAACTGAAATATGAGAGTGAGTTTGCGTGTTTAAAAAAAAATTATTGTACGTTTTGGATTTTGAATTTCAAATCCTGAAATTTAAAATGCACAGTCAAATTGTAATCAAGGTGTTAATAGAAGCATGTCTGACCACCAAGTACATGTTCACAGAAGCACGGGGAAAGTTAAGGGATGCTACTCATAATTTCCTCTACACATGCGGTGGCGGTAACACTCCTATTCCCTACCCACCCTTACAGAAACCCTCTCTTCCCAATCAGGGGCCTGTAATAAGGCTAATCAAGTGACTCAGATTAGAAGTGCTGTTTTCAGTTTAGCCTTTTAGATCAGAGTTAATATGGTTACATGGGACAGGGAAGACCTGATCCGAGATCAACTTTATACATATGGACCCTGACCTTTGGTAATACCCCCATCACCACAGATCCTATCTCCTCCCACAAAAATCAAATACATTTTTATTTGTCGTGCTTCGTAAACAAAACAGGTGTAGACTAACAGTGAACTGCTTACTTTTCCAACAACGCAGAGAGAAAAATTGAAAAATTACAGAAAAATAATAACACATGGAATAAATACATAATTAGTACCAGAAAATAACATGGCTATATACACCGGGGTACCAGGTAATAACATGGCTATATACCCGGGGTACCAGATAATAACATGGCTATATACCCGGGGTACCAGATAATAACATGGCTATATACCCGGGGTACCAGATAATAACATGGCTATATACCTGCGGTACCAGATAATAACATGGCTATATACCCGGGGTACCAGATAATAACATGGCTATATACCCGGGGTACCAGATAATAACATGGCTATATACCTGCGGTACCAGATAATAACATGGCTATATACCCGGGGTACCAGATAATAACATGGCTATATACCCGGGGTACCAGATAATAACATGGCTATATACCCGGGGTACCAGATAATAACATGGCTATATACCTGCGGTACCAGATAATAACATGGCTATATACCTGCGGTACCAGATAATAACATGGCTATATACCCGGGGTACCAGATAATAACATGGCTATATACCCGGGGTACCAGATAATAACATGGCTATATACCTGCGGTACCAGGTAATAACATGGCTATATACCTGCGGTACCAGGTAATAACATGGCTATATACCCGGGGTACCAGATAATAACATGGCTATATAGCCGGGGTACCAGATAATAACATGGCTATATACCCGGGGTACCAGATAATAACATGGCTATATACCTGCGGTACCAGGTAATAACATGGCTATATACCTGCGGTACCAGGTAATAACATGGCTATATACCCGGGGTACCAGATAATAACATGGCTATATAGCCGGGGTACCAGATAATAACATGGCTATATACCCGGGGTACCAGATAATAACATGGCTATATACCCGGGGTACCAGGTAATAACATGGCTATATACCCGGGGTACCAGATAATAACATGGCTATATACCCGGGGTACCAGATAATAACATGGCTATATACCCGGGGTACCAGGTAATAACATGGCTATATACCCGGGGTACCAGGTAATACCATGGCTATATACCCGGGGTACCAGGTAATAACATGGCTATATACCCGGGGTACCAGGTAATAACATGGCTATATACCCGGGGTACCAGGTAATAACATGATTATATACCCGGGGTACCAGGTAATAACATGGCTATATACCCGGGGTACCAGATAATAACATGGCTATATACCCGGGGTACCAGATAATAACATGGCTATATACCCGGGGTACCAGGTAATAACATGGCTATATACCCGGGGTACCAGGTAATACCATGGCTATATACCCGGGGTACCAGGTAATAACATGGCTATATACCCGGGGTACCAGGTAATAACATGGCTATATACCCGGGGTACCAGGTAATAACATGATTATATACCCGGGGTACCAGGTAATGACATGGCTATATACCCGGGGTACCAGGTAATAACATGGCTATATACCCGGGGTACCAGGTAATAACATGATTATATACCCGGGGTACCAGGTAATGACATGGCTATATACCCGGGGTACCAGGTAATAACATGGCTATATAGCCGGGGTACCAGATAATAACATGGCTATATACCTGCGGTACCAGGTAATAATATGGCTATATACCTGCTGTACCAGGTAATAACATGGCTATATACCTGCCGTACCAGGTAATAACATGGCTATATACCTGCGGTACCAGGTAATAACATGGCTATATACCCGGGGTACCAGATAATAACATGGCTATATACCTGCGGTACCAGGTAATAACATGGCTATATACCCGGGGTACCAGGTAATAACATGGCTATATACCCGGGGTACCAGGTAATAACATGGCTATATACCCGGGGTACCAGGTAATAACATGGCTATATACCCGGGGTACCAGGTAATAACATGATTATATACCCGGGGTACCAGGTAATAACATGATTATATACCCGGGGTACCAGGTAATGACATGGCTATATACCCGGGGTACCAGGTAATAACATGGCTATTTAGCCGGGGTACCAGGTAATAACATGGCTATATAGCCGGGGTACCAGGTAATAACATGGCTATATAGCCGGGGTACCAGATAATAACATGGCTATATACCCGGGGTACCAGATAATAACATGGCTATATACCCGGGGTACCAGGTAATAACATGGCTATATACCCGGGGTACCAGATAATAACATGGCTATATACCCGGGGTACCAGATAATAACATGGCTATATACCCGGGGTACCAGGTAATAACATGGCTATATACCCGGGGTACCAGGTAATACCATGGCTATATACCCGGGGTACCAGGTAATAACATGGCTATATACCCGGGGTACCAGGTAATAACATGGCTATATACCCGGGGTACCAGGTAATAACATGATTATATACCCGGGGTACCAGGTAATAACATGGCTATATACCCGGGGTACCAGATAATAACATGGCTATATACCCGGGGTACCAGATAATAACATGGCTATATACCCGGGGTACCAGGTAATAACATGGCTATATACCCGGGGTACCAGGTAATACCATGGCTATATACCCGGGGTACCAGGTAATAACATGGCTATATACCCGGGGTACCAGGTAATAACATGGCTATATACCCGGGGTACCAGGTAATAACATGATTATATACCCGGGGTACCAGGTAATGACATGGCTATATACCCGGGGTACCAGGTAATAACATGGCTATATACCCGGGGTACCAGGTAATAACATGATTATATACCCGGGGTACCAGGTAATGACATGGCTATATACCCGGGGTACCAGGTAATAACATGGCTATATAGCCGGGGTACCAGATAATAACATGGCTATATACCTGCGGTACCAGGTAATAATATGGCTATATACCTGCTGTACCAGGTAATAACATGGCTATATACCTGCCGTACCAGGTAATAACATGGCTATATACCTGCGGTACCAGGTAATAACATGGCTATATACCCGGGGTACCAGATAATAACATGGCTATATACCTGCGGTACCAGGTAATAACATGGCTATATACCCGGGGTACCAGGTAATAACATGGCTATATACCCGGGGTACCAGGTAATAACATGGCTATATACCCGGGGTACCAGGTAATAACATGGCTATATACCCGGGGTACCAGGTAATAACATGATTATATACCCGGGGTACCAGGTAATAACATGATTATATACCCGGGGTACCAGGTAATGACATGGCTATATACCCGGGGTACCAGGTAATAACATGGCTATTTAGCCGGGGTACCAGGTAATAACATGGCTATATAGCCGGGGTACCAGGTAATAACATGGCTATATAGCCGGGGTACCAGATAATAACATGGCTAAATACCCGGGGTACCAGGTAATAACATGGCTATATACCCGGGGTACCAGGTAATAACATGGCTATATACCCGGGGTACCAGGTAATAACATGGCTATATACCCGGGTACCAGACAATAACATGGCTATATACCCGGGGTACCAGGTAATAACATGGCTATATACCTGCGGTACCAGGTAATAACATGGCTATATACCCGGGGTACCAGATAATAACATGGCTATATACCTGCGGTACCAGGTAATAACATGGCTATATACCTGCGGTACCAGGTAATAACATGGCTATATACCCGGGGTACCAGGTAATAACATGGCTATATACCCGGGGTACCAGGTAATACCATGGCTATATACCCGGGGTACCAGATAATAACATGGCTATATACCCGGGGTACCAGGTAATAACATGGCTATATACCCGGGGTACCAGGTAATGACATGGCTATATACCCGGGGTACCAGGTAATAACATGGCTATATACCCGGGGTACCAGATAATAACATGGCTATATACCCGGGGTACCAGGTAATAACATGGCTATATACCCGGGGTACCAGATAATAACATGGCTATATACCCGGGGTACCAGATAATAACATAGCTATATACACGGGGTACCAGGTAATACCATGGCTATATACCCGGGGTACCAGGTAATAACATGGCTATATACCCGGGGTACCAGATAATAACATGGCTATATACCCGGGGTACCAGGTAATAACATGGCTATATACCCGGGGTACCAGATAATAACATAGCTATATACACGGGGTACCAGGTAATAACATGGCTATATACCCGGGGTACCAGATAATAACATTGCTATATACCCGCGGTACCAGGTAATAACATGGCTATATACAGAAAGTACCAGGTAATAACATGGCTATATACCCACGGTACCAGGTAATAACATGGCTATATACAGAAAGTACCAGGTAATAACATGGCTATATACAGAAAGTACCAGGTAATAACATGGCTATATACCCGGGGTTCCCATAATGACAAAGCGAAAACAGGTTTTTAGAAATGTGTGCAAATTTATTACAAATAAAAACATTCAGGCCGGCCTCCCGAGTGGCGCAGTGGTCTAAGGTACTGCATCGCAGTGGTCTAAGGTGCTGCATCGCAGTGGTCTAAGGTACTGCATCGCAGTGGTCTAAGGTACTGCATCGCAGTGGTCTAAGGTACTGCATCGCAGTGGTCTAAGGTACTGCATCGCAATGGTCTAAGGTACTGCATCGCAGTGGTCTAAGGTACTGCATCGCAGTGGTCTAAGGTACTGCATGGCAGTGGTCTAAGGTACTGCATGGCAGTGGTCTAAGGTACTGCATCGCAGTGCTACCTGTGTCACTAAAGATGACCGGGAGACCCATGGGGCGGAGCACAATTGGCCCAGCGTCGTCCGGGTTAGGGGAGGGCTTGGCCGGCAGGGATGTTCCGGACCCATCATGCACTAGTGACTCCTGTGGCGGGCCGGGCGCAATGCATGGTCTTTCCTCCGACACATTGGTGCAGCTGGCTTCCGGGTTAAGTGGGCGTTGTGTCAAGAAGCAGTGAGGCTTGGTTGGGTTGTGTTACGGAGGACACCGGCTCTCGACCTTCGCCTCTCCCGAGTCCGTATGGGAGTTGCAGCGATGGGACCAGACTAACAACCAATTGGATACTATGAAATTGGGGAGAAAAAAGGGTTAAAAAAAGTACCTTTATTTTTTATTTTTTATTAATAAACAGGTATTCAGACCCTTTGCTTTGAGACTCGAAATTGAGCTCAGATATATCCTGTTTCCACTGATCATCCTTGAGTTTCTACAACTTGATTGGAGTCCACCTGTGGTAAATTCAATTGATTGGACATGATTTGGAAAAGCACACACCTGTCTATATAAGATCCCACAGTTGACAGTGCATGTCAGAGCAAAAGCCAAGCCACGAGGTCAAAGGAATTGCCAGAGCTCCGACACAGGATTGTGTCGAGGCACAGATCTGGGGAAGGGTACCAAAAAATGTCTGCAACACAGTGGCCTCCATCATTCTTAAAGGGAAGACATTTGGAACCACCAACTCATCCTAGATTTGGCCGCCCGGCCAAGCTGAGCAATCGGGAGAGAAGGGCCTTGGTCAAGGAGGAGACCGAGAACCCGATGGTCACTGACAGAATTCCAGAGTTGGGAGAACCTTCTAGAAGGGCAACCATCTCTGCAGCACTCCACCAATCTGGCCTTTATGGTAGAGTAGCCAGACGGAAGCCATTCCTTAGTAATAGGCACATGACAGCCCGCTTGGAGTTTGCCAAAAGGCACCTAAAGGACTCTCAGACCATGAGAAACAGAGATGTTATTGTCTGATGAAACCAAGATTGAACTCTTTGGCCTGAATGCCAAGCGTCACGTCTGCAGGAAATCAGGCACCATCCCTACGATGAAGCATGGTGGTGGCAGCATCATGCTGTGGGGATGTTTTTCAGTGGCAGGGACTGGGAGACTAGTCAGGATCGAGGCAAAGATGAACGGAGAAACGTACAGAGAGATCCTTGATGAAAACCTGCTCCAGAGTGCTCAGGACCTCAGACTGGGGTGCGCAGGTTCACATTCCAACAGGACAACGGACCTAAGCACAGAGCGAAGACAATGCAAGAGCAGCTTCAGGACAAGTCTCAATGTCCTTGAGTGGCCCAGCCAGAGCCCCGACTTCAACCCGATTGAACATCTCTTAAGAGATTGAAAATAGCTGTGCAGCGATGCTCCCCATCCAACCTGACAGAGCTTGAGAGGATCTGCAGGGAAGAATGGGAGAAACTCCCCAAATACAGGTGTGAAAAGCTTGTAGCGTCATACCCAAGAAGACTCGAGGCTGTAATCGCTGCCAAAGGTGCTTCAACAAAGTACTGAGTAAAAGGTCTGAATACTTATGTAAATGTGATATCAGTTTCTTATGCTTAATAAATGTGCATACATTTCTAAAAATCAGTTTTTGCTTTGTCATTATGGGGTATTGTGTGTAGATTGTTGAGTGGAAAATATAATTGAATACATTTTAGAATAAGACTAACGTAACAAATTGTGGAAAAAGTCAATGGGTCTGAATCCTTCCCGAATGCACTGTATTTCGCTTGGGGGTATAAGCTGTTCAGGGTCCTGTTGGTTGCAGACCTGGTGCATTGTTACTGCAGCAGCAGAGAGAACAGTCTATCACTTAGGTGACTGGAGTCTTTTACAACTGTTAGGGCCTTCCTCTGACACTGCCTAGTGTAGAGGTCCTGGATGGCGGGGAGCTCGGCCCCAGTGACTGGGCGGTATGCAATATCCTCTGTAGCGCCTAGTGGTCGGGTGCCAAGCAGTTGCCATACCAAGCGGTGATGCAGGTAGTCTAGATACTCTCATCCTTGCAGCTGTATAACTTTTTGAGGATCTAAGGGCCCATGCTGAATCTTTTCAGCCTCCGGAGGGGGAAAATGTGTTGTTGTGCCCTCTTCACGACTGTGTTGGTGTGGTAGGACCATGATAATTCCTTAGTGATGTGGACACACCGATGAACTTGAAGCTCTCAAACCTGCTCCACGACAGCCCGGTCGATGTGAACGTGCTCGACCCTCCATTTCCTGTTGTCCACGATCAGCTCCATTGTCTTGCTGACTTTGAGGGAGATGTTGTTGTCCTAGCACCACACTGCCAGGTCTTGGACCTCCTTGCTGTAGGCTAACTCATCATCGTCGGTGATCAGGCCTACCACCGAGTCATGTGTGGCCATGCAGTCGTGGGTTAACAGCGAGTACTAATCACGCACCCTTGACGGGCCCCCATGCCGATGGTCAGCAGGTTGTTGCCTACTCTAACCACCTGAGGGCGGCCCAGCAGGAAGTCCAGGATCCAGTTGCAGAGGGAGGTGTTTAAGCCCAGGGTCCTTAGCTTAGTGATGAGCTTGGAGAGCACTATGGTATTGAATGCTGAGCTGTAGTCAATGAATAGCATTCTCACGTAGGTGTTCCTTCTGTCCAGGTGGGAAAGGACAGTGTGGAGTGCAATAGAGATTACATCATCTGTGAATCTGTTGGGGCGATATGCATTTGGGGTGGGTCCAAGGTGTCTGGGATGATGGTGTTGATGTGAGCCATGACCAGCCTTTCAAAGCATTTCATGGCTACAGATGTGAGTGCTTCGGGCCAATAGCCATTTAGACAGGTTACCTTGGCGTTCTTGGGCAAAGGGACTATGGTTGTCTATTTGAAACATGTAGGTATTACAGACTAGATCAGAGAGAGGTTGGAAATGTTAGTGAAGACACTTGGCAGGTGGTCAACGCACGCTCCATCTGGCCCTGCGGCTTTGTGAACGTTAACCTGTTTAAAGGTCTTACATCAGCTACAGAGAGCATGATCACACAGTCGTCCAGAACAGCTGGTGGTCTTATGCATGGTTCACCTTGAAGCGAGCATAGACTGTACGTAGCTCGTCTGGTAGGCTTGCGTCACTGGACAGCTCACGGCTGGGTTTCCCTTTGTAATCCGTGATAGTTTGCGAGCCCTACCACACCCGACGAGTGTCAGAGCCGGTGTCGTAAGACTCGATCTTGGTCCTGTATTGACGCTTTGCCTGTTTGATGGTTCATCGAAGGGCGTAGCGAGATTACTCACAAAAGTCTGGATTAGCATCCCACTCCTTGGAAATGGCAGCTCTAGCCTTTAGCTCTGTGCGGATGTTGCCTGTAATCCATGGCTTCTGATTGGGATATGTACGTACGGTCACTGTGGGGACGACGTCGTCGATGCACTTATTAATGAAGCCTGTGACTGATGTGGTAAACTTCTCAATGCCATCGGATAAATCCCGGAACATATTCCAGTCTGTGCTAGCAATCAGACCTCCTCTTGTACCCTTGTGCGGGGTAAAATACATTCACAGCCCACCAGCTGGACCCTCCATTAATAATAGAGACTTTCCTGACTGACACAGTGCTAGTGAAACACTATCTATAAGCTTACTGTTGCAAGCTCTCACATACGGTATCCAGCCAACTATTTGGTCTTAATTCGAATTGGTGAACTGATAATGCAAAGACGAGAACTTTATTTTGTGGACTAGAGTTCTGGAGTGCTATGCTATTGGTCTTTAAATTTGACATCTGCACACCACTGAAAAAAATCACCCTTAGTATTTGGTAAAACCGTGTCTTGCATCTAAACGCAGTCTAAAGTTGGAATGATGCTCGCAGTCTCTGAGGAACTCCCACATTACATTCAATTTGTCTGTCTTTCCATGCAGAAATATCATGCCTCATTTCAGACCCATCCTCCAATCTCTCTGTCTCTCTCTCTCTCTCACTGTCTTTTAGAAATCAACCAATCACTCCTTCAGTTCTCTCAATGCACAGGCACAGAGTACAGTAATTCAAATGTATTCCTGTCTTCAGTTGTCTGAACCTTATTGCTGTTATTCAAACAGTGTTTAGGACTAGGGCTCTACGAACCAGGGTTGGGGTGAATTACATTTCAATTCAACTCATTGCTTTTCAATGAGGTGCTCCCGAGTCCCAACCCATGATCCCTTCTCTCGTTCACTCTCTGGGGTCGCACCCTTCTCTCCCTCTCTGGGGTCGCACCCCTTCTCTCTCCCTCTCTCTCTCTGGGGTCGCACCCCTTCTCTCTCTTTCTCTCTCTGGGGTCTCACCCTTCTCTCTCTCTCTCTGGGGTCGCACCCTTCTCTCTCTCTCTCTCTGGGGTCGCACCCTTCTCTCTCTCTCTCTCTCTCTGGGGTCGCACCCTTCTCTCTCTCTCTGGGGTCGCACCCTTCTCTCTATCTCTCTGGGGTCGCACCCTTCTCTCTCTCTCTCTGGGGTCGCACCCTTCTCTCTCTCTCTCTCAGGGGTCGCACCCTTCTCTCTCTCTCTGGGGTCGCACCCTTCTCTCTCTCTCTCTCTCTGGGGTCGCACCCTTCTCTCTCTCTCTCTCTCTGGGGTCGCACCCTTCTCTCTCTCTCTGGGGTCGCACCCTTCTCTCTCTCTCTCTGGGGTCGCACCCTTCTCTCTCTCTCTCTCTGGGGTCGCACCCTTCTCTCTCTCTCTGGGGTCGCACCCTTCTCTCTCTCTCTCTCTCTGGGGTCGCACCCTTCTCTCTCTCTCTGGGGTCGCACTCTTCTCTCTCTCTCTCTCTCTCTGGGGTCGCACCCTTCTCTCTCTCTCTTTCTCTCTGGGGTCGCACCCTTCTCTCTCTCTCTCTGGGGTCGCACCCTTCTCTCTCTCTCTCTCTGGGGTCGCACCCTTCTCTCTCTCTCTGGGGTCGCACCCTTCTCTCTCTCTCTCTCTCTGGGGTCGCACCCTTCTCTCTCTCTCTGGGGTCGCACCCTTCTCTCTCTCTCTCTCTCTGGGGTCGCACCCTTCTCTCTCTCTCTTTCTCTGGGGTCGCACCCTTCTCTCTCTCTCTCTGGGGTCGCACCCTTCTCTCTCTCTCTCTCTGGGGTCGCACCCTTCTCTCTCTCTCTCTCTGGGGTCGCACCCTTCTCTCTCTCTCTGGGGTCGCACCCTTCTCTCTCTCTCTCTCTCTGGGGTCGCACCCTTCTCTCTCTCTCTCTCTCTCTCTGGGGTCGCACCCTTCTCTCTCTCTCTCTCTCTCTGGGGTCGCACCCTTCTCTCTCTCTCTCTGGGGTCGCACCCTTCTCTCTCTCTCTCTCTGGGGTCGCACCCTTCTCTCTCTCTCTCTCTGGGGTCGCACCCTTCTCTCTCTCTCTCTGGGGTCTCACCCTTCTCTCTCTCTCTGGGGTCGCACCCTTCTCTCTCTCTCTCTGGGGTCGCACCCTTCTCTCTCTCTCTCTGGGGTCGCACCCTTCTCTCTCTCTCTGGGGTCGCACCCTTCTCTCTCTCTCTCTCTCTCGGGTCGCACCCTTCTCTCTCTCTCTCTCTCTGGGGTCGCACCCTTCTCTCTCTCTCTCTCTGGGGTCGCACCCTTCTCTCTCTCTCTCTCTCTCTCTCTGGGGTCGCACCCTTCTCTCTCTCTCTCTGGGGTCGCACCCTTCTTTCTCTCTCTCTGGGGTCACACCCTCTCTTTCTCTCTCTGGGGTCGCACCCTTCTCTCTCTCTCTCTGGGGTCGACCCCTTCTCTCTCTCTGGGGTCGCACCCTTCTCTCTCTCTCTCTGGGGTCGCACCCTTCTCTCTCTCTCTCTGGGGTCGCACCCTTCTCTCTCTCTCTCTGGGGTCGCACCCTTCTCTCTCTCTCTCTCTGGGGTCGCACCCTTCTCTCTCTCTCTCTCTCTGGGGTCGCACCCTTCTCTCCCTCTCTCTGGGGTCGCACCCTTCTCTCTCTCTCTCTGGGGTCGCACCCTTCTCTCTCTCTCTCTGGGGTCGCACCCTTCTCTCTCTCTCTCTGGGGTCGCACCCTTCTCTCTCTCTCTCTCACTGGGGTCGCACCCTTCTCTCTCTCTCTCTCTCAGGGGTCGCACCCTTCTCTCTCTCTCTCTCAGGGGTCGCACCCTTCTCTCTCTCTCTCTGGGGTCGACCCCTTCTCTCTCTCTGGGGTCGCACCCTTCTCTCTCTCTCTCAGGGGTCGCACCCTTCTCTCTCTCTCTCTGGGGTCGCACCCTTCTCTCTCTCTCTCAGGGGTCGCACCCTTCTCTCTCTCTCTCTCAGGGGTCGCACCCTTCTCTCTCTCTCTCTCTCTCTCAGGGGTCGCACCCTTCTCTCTCTCTCTCAGGGGTCGCACCCTTCTCTCTCTCTCTCAGGGGTCGCACCCTTCTCTCTCTCTCTCAGGGGTCGCACCCTTCTCTCTCTCTCTCTCAGGGGTCGCACCCTTCTCTCTCTCTCTCTCTGGGGTCGCACCCTTCTCTCTCTCTCTCTCTGGGGTCGCACCCTTCTCTCTCTCTCTGGGGTCGCACCCTTCTCTCTCTCTCTCTCAGGGGTCGCACCCTTCTCTCTCTCTCTCTGGGGTCGCACCCTTCTCTCTCTCTCTCTGGGGTCGCACCCTTCTCTCTCTCTCTCTCACTGGGGTCGCACCCTTCTCTCTCTCTCTCTCTCAGGGGTCGCACCCTTCTCTCTCTCTCTCTCAGGGGTCGCACCCTTCTCTCTCTCTCTCTGGGGTCGACCCCTTCTCTCTCTCTGGGGTCGCACCCTTCTCTCTCTCTGGGGTCGCACCCTTCTCTCTCTCTCTCAGGGGTCGCACCCTTCTCTCTCTCTCTCTGGGGTCGCACCCTTCTCTCTCTCTCTCAGGGGTCGCACCCTTCTCTCTCTCTCTCTCAGGGGTCGCACCCTTCTCTCTCTCTCTCTCTCTCAGGGGTCGCACCCTTCTCTCTCTCTCTCAGGGGTCGCACCCTTCTCTCTCTCTCTCAGGGGTCGCACCCTTCTCTCTCTCTCTCTCAGGGGTCGCACCCTTCTCTCTCTCTCTCTCTGGGGTCGCACCCTTCTCTCTCTCTCTCTCTCTGGGGTCGCACCCTTCTCTCTCTCTCTCTCTGGGGTCGCACCCTTCTCTCTCTCTCTGGGGTCGCACCCTTCTCTCTCTCTCTCAGGGGTCGCACCCTTCTCTCTCTCTCTCTGGGGTCACACCCTTCTCCAGCAGCCTCTGTATGACCTGTAGTGTGCCAACCAGAGGGTCTCAGACATAGAGCAGTCCGGGAAAATGCCAGATGGGCCGGTACATCTTTAGCCCAGTGGGCCGGTCTAAATTGTGGGGTTTCAAGCAAAATACTGTTATCACAATAGGCCGGTGTGGTAGAATTGCCCGGGCTGATTTATGGTCCCAGTCTGTCCCTACTCCCAGCAAAGCAGAGCAACACTGGGATTTAATCAGGCGCTTTGAGCAGCTGTGACTTCCAGCTCCACCGGGGTCCTCATCTGTGACTGCTGGCCTGGAGACATCAGAGGACTATGCACCTTCCTGGTTGTCAAATCCATCCCTGTGTGTGTGTATATATACACTGCTCAAAAAAATAAAAGGGAACACTTAAACAACACAATGTAACTCCAAGTCAATCACACTTCTGTGAAATCAAACTGTCCACTTAGGAAGCAACACTGATTGACAATAAATTTCACATGCTGTTGTGCAAATGGAATAGACAAAAGGTGGAAATTATAGGCAATTAGCAAGACACCCCCAATAAAGGACTGGTTCTGCAGGTGGTGACCACAGACCACTTCTCATTTCCTATGCTTCCTGGCTGATGTTTTGGTCACTTTTGAATGCTGGTGGTGCTCTCACTCTAGTGGTAGCATGAGACGGGGTCTACAACCCACACAAGTGGCTCAGGTAGTGCAGTTCATCCAGGATGGCACATCAATGCGAGCTGTGGCAAGAAGGTTTGCTGTGTCTGTCAGCGTAGTGTCCAGAGCATGGAGGCGCTACCAGGAGACAGGCCAGTACATCAGGAGACGGGTTGTTGCCCTCCTACGGCCTCCTCCACAACAGCAGGACCGCTACCTCCGCCTTTGTGCAAGGAGGTGCACTGCCAGCGGCCTGCAAAATGACCTCCAGCAGGCCACAAATGTGCATGTGTCAGCATATGGTCTCACAAGGGGTCTGAGGATCTCATCTCGGTACCTAATGGCAGTCAGGCTACCTCTGGCGAGCACATGGAGGGCTGTGCGGCCCCACAAAGAAATGCCACCCCACACCATGACTGACCCATCGCCAAACCGGTCATGCTGGAGGATGTTGCAGGCAGCAGAACGTTCTCCACGGCGTCTCCAGACTCTGTCACGTCTGTCACATGTGCGCATGTGCTCAGTGTGAACCTGCTTTCATCTGTGAAGAGCACAGGGCGCCAGTGGCGAATTTGCCAATCTTGGTGTTCTCTGGCAAATGCCAAACGTCCTGCACGGTGTTGGGCTGTAAGCACAACCCCCACCTGTGGATGTCGGGCCCTCATACCACCCTCATGGAGTCTGTTTCTGACCGTTTGAGCAGACACATGCACATTTGTGGCCTGCTGGAGGTCATTTTGCAGGGCGCTGGCAGTGCACCTCCTTGCACAAAGGCGGAGGTAGCGGTCCTGCTGCTGGGTTGTTGCCCTCCTACGGCCTCCTCCACGTCTCCTGATGTACTGGCCTGTCTCCTGGTAGCGCCTCCATGCTCTGGACACTACGCTGACAGACACAGCAAACCTTTTTGCCACAGCTCGCATTGATGTGCCATCCTGGATGAACTGCACTACCTGAGCCACTTGTGTGGGTTGTAGACTCCGTCTCATGCTACCACTAGAGTGAGAGCACCGCCAGCATTCAAAAGTGACCAAAACATCAGCCAGGAAGCATAGGAACTGAGAAGTGGTCTGTGGTCACCACCTGCAGAATTACTCCTTTTTTGGGGGTGTCTTGCTAATTGCCTATAATTTCCACCTTTTGTCTATTCCATTTGCACAACAGCATGTGCAATTTATTGTCAATCATTGTTGCTTCCTAAGTGGACAGTTTGATTTCACAGAAGTGTGATTGACTTGGAGTCACATTGTGCTGTTTAAGTGTTCCCTTTATTTTTTTGAGCAGTGTATATATATGTGTGTGTGTGTATATATGTGTGTGTGTGTGTGTGTGTATATATATCTATATGTGTGTGTGTGTGTGTGTGTGTATATATATATATATGTGTGTGTGTGTATATATGTGTGTGTGTGTATATATGTGTGTGTGTGTATATATGTGTGTGTGTGTGTGTTGGTTGGTTCTTCTATCCTTGTGGGGACCTAAAATCACCCAAAAGTCCCCACAAGGATAGTAAAACAAGAAAAATAATCCGTCGTGGTGACATTTCCTACATCCCCTTGAGGACAAAGGGGTTAGAATTAGGGTTAGGGGTTTGTGGTTAGGTTTAGGGTTACGAAAAATAGGATTTTGAACGGAAATTAATTTTAGGTTCGCACAAAAAATAGAACAAATCGTGTGTGTGTTAGCAAAGAGACTAAATATTGTATATATTGTGTGTGTGACAATAGTAGGTTAAATATGTTACAATGATTCCCATGCAAAATAATGGCACTGAGTGAAAACACACAATCTTACCATATCATACACATTAAGGATGACAGGTTCATTAGCCATGGTTTAATCCTGAGATGGCAAGGCAACGTCGTCCTCTCCCTCCGACGTAATCGCTCTGGGACTACTTAGCACCTCTCGCCCCGACACCCAAGAGGCGCATAGAATGGTGCTCTGCTTAATGTGCGCTTCCCGGATGGGCTACTCACACCGCGGCGTATTGGACTGGAAGAAGCACCAGGTCAGATGATTGATGGATATAAAGTCTGTCATGCTCTGGCCTCAGCCAAAATAATACATTATGTCCAATAATTCTGTCCGTTCCAAAGCCACGATTATCTAGACTTTAGAGGTCGAAAAAAAGGTATTAAATATCAAGGGGGGGAAACGTTATATTTCGCTTTCTGGCTGTAAAGACCACAGGCACACACACACACAATTCCGTTTAGTTAGCTCACTAGCTAGCTCGAACTAGCAGAACTGTTAAACACGGTCCATTTCCATTACCAAGCAAGAAAAATAAGGGCTCTGGAAACCAAACCTTCGGTTGCCTCTGTTATCGCATAAACTGCGATCAATCGACTGTACATTGACAAGCTAAAACAGCAGTTGGAAAAACAGCACAGCTGGCCTGGGAGGATGATGATAATCAGAGGCTGAGGCGAAGCGAGATGGAGAAATGGGCCCAAAATCTGTCTTATCCAGCAGGTGGCGTTTTTGAAAGTTTATTTTAAACCTTTATTTAACTAGGCAAGTCAGTTTAAGAACAAATTCTTATTTACAATGACGGCCTACAATGAGTGTGGAATTTGGTTAACAAAAAAAAGTAATGGTTTATTTGCTACGTGTGGCTTATTTGATCGAATAGAAGTTTCGTATTGCTTAAGTTGTTAAAAGAGTGTACCGGTATAAGTAGGACACGTGACATCGCGGAAACATTTGAGAGAAGAAAATAACTTTATATCGGAGATCTGTCCTCTCATTGGCTAGAATGGTCCCACCTCATCTTGCCTCCTACCGACTGATTTCCATTTTGAAGACAAGTCTTTTTAACAGAGCATCACTCGAGTATCTGGTTAATCACTCGAGTATCTGGTTAATCTGTGTGATGAATCCGGGATATCAACCGCGGAATATCACTTATCTCAAAGGCGGCGATAATGCAAAAAAAAAATAGATAGCTGGCAATATATTTCCGTATTGTTTTAAGGTTAATTTTTGTCTTGTCAGCTGTGGTGGTAAAAGCTAGCAATAGCGCAGGAATAGGACGTAGCCAAACCATGAGAATTGTAGCTGGTGAAGTAGTTGAGTTCGTTAACAACAGTCGCGGATGGTGTGGCCCTTTCATCACACAGACATATCGAGAGTCGAGTCGTTTTGCTGTAGTTAGCTACTGTCCTCTGTTCGATGATATCCTCCCCATCACAGCATTATCTCTCGCCGCAACAAAAAAAGGTGTCCTCCGGTCTCGAGAAACTGCTCAAAAGAAAGTGAATGAAATCATCCGAACCGTGTGGTGCGGGTTATGACTAGATTTGATACAGTATTTGTTAGATTTGGCCCTTCGTAGCAGGTTCAGATAATTAGGAAAACAAGCTAAAACTTTTATGTTAATTTAACAAACGCTGTATCCCTTCTAGCCATGACCTGTGCTGCGCGTCGCAGCTCGTCCTGTGTACGGCCCGGGGGGGGGCATGCTTCTCTGCGAATGGGAACGAGTAAAGGCGCTGCATTGTCAACCTGGTGTCTGCATTGTCCGTGCCGCATTTACGGCGATACGGCCTTTGCAGAAGACAGGACATATTAATACGTCTTGCTCTTCGGGGGTGCAGAGCTGTTGTCAAGGAAGTGAATTTGTGTTTATAGAGGACCTTCCGCCACTAATTATGTCAATGCTGAGCTATATGAAGCTCTCAGCGTTGTTACAAAATGAGCTCAATCTGGCCTCTGCATGCCATCCGAGGCTCCGCAATTGAGTCACATCAAATTCGGCGCCTCCGAACATCATTTTCGGATCAAGCGTGAATGTTTGATTCCATCATCGTGCTGCCTCTAGATGCACCACCACAAATTGATTAAGGGCTGCATAAATGGGGAAAGAGTGGGGGTTACAGAAGTCGACAAAGCTTTTACCAAGAGATCATTTTAAAAATGTTTTATCATCCAAAGCCAAGGGTGGAATCTTTACAGCAGAATCAGTAGCAATGTTATATTGTGCAGAACATCAGCATAGGGGAGAGCCATGCATTAGGGTAATTATTTAACTAGGCAAGTCAGTTAAGAACAAATTCTTATTTACAATGACAGCCTACCTGGGAACGGTGGGTTAAACTGCCTTGTTCAGAGGCAGAATGACAGATGTTTACCTTGTCAGCTTGGGGATTCGATCTGCAACCTTTTGGTTACTGGCCCAACGCTCTAACCACTAGGATACCTGCCGCCCCAGGTACAGTGCATTACAACACAAATGAATACTTGCTTGAAGGACATATACAGTAGGAGACAAGGACATATACAGTAGGAGACAAGGACATACAAGTACTTGCAAGAAGAAAAAAGGAGAAACATTATGCTGACCATAAGAGGTTTATTTATTTGATTGTTTTATTCAATTTGAAAACAAAATACTGCTTTATTTTAAGGCAAAAAAATTATACAATGCATAACATTGATAATCCAAAAAAATATAGTACTGGCTAACAACGATATAGGGCAAAACGTACATGAATTGTGAACTTGAATACTGCATTCAGTATGTCTCTTACAGAAAATTAATAAAAAAGGGAAGATAATGGAAGTGAGTTATTTCAAGCCGCATTATTTCAGACACCTAATGTGTTTTAAATTAAAACAAATACATAGTATCGTCCCAAATGGCACCCTATTCCCTATCTACTGCACTACTTTTGATCAGAGGCTTATGTAGGCACTACATAGGGAATAGGGTCACATTTGGCACATAGCCATTTGGGACACAGCCTAGATTAGTCATTGTTAGTGTCACCCCTGTGACTCCATACAATACCATTATTTCCCTTTAGATTCTTGCCCACCACGGGCTCTACGAGTGTTTTGTCAGTGCCCACAGTAAATACACAATACTTCTACTCGATGGCATCCCATTGCGCGATGTCGAGCCAATGGAACGATAAGATAGCACAGAGACACTGTCACTCAGGTTTAACCCCACTTAGCTGCCCTAAAAGCAGCTACAAATTCATCCTCCTTGTCTAGAAAATATCTAGTACAAAACATAACTTGTTAGGCTTTTAAATTTGATCTTTCATCTTATATTCCCATAAAAATCATTACACCACATCACAAGTCCAATTCCAATGTTCATTCTAGTTCCCTAACGTTTAGTGTCAAGTCAAGTGAGAATAGGGCAACAATGTCTTCTGCTCCACATAAGTTCACTAACCAAATTAAATACAATTTACGGCAAGGTTTCATTCGATCAAAAGGGGAACTATACTGCACCAAACTGGTGGACAACATAGAAGCAGAATAAACATAGAGAGGGCAGCTTTTTTTTTAGTATACATGTCATCTATCTTCATACTAGCTTGATTTTTGTTGCATGGACAAAGTGTAGAGATCTGGCAACCAAACTAGGTTAAAACTCCACAGCAATTCATTTGTTACACCAATAATCATTCATGCCATTTGAAACAAACAATCCGTTTGGAGAGGTGATATTCTGTACTCAAGTCTGGTTGAGGCCCAGTTGAGTGTCCTGACTCCAGTCCAAGGTGACACAAGAACAGTCTAAATTTACATTACAAATGACTCATGCTGGTGCACGCAAATTCAACATGAATTTAATAGGTGCCCTAACGTCATCAAAAAAAAAACACACAGCATTGACATTGCCGCTATATTATCGCTGTCCAAGTGACACACTTACTTATTGAACTCATGAACTTTCTATAATTCAGCAGAGTCACACACCTACATACAGGTGAAACCCAATACCATAGGCATTTAGATATTCAGGAATTACTGTTTCGTGAGCGAATTAGAACAGGCGGTGTTAAACTATTAGTCTTTCGTGTGTTTTGTTTTCGATCATAGAAAGCGTAGGCTATATACTGCCTAGTGGTACACGCGGTCAAAACTCAACAGCGCACGACGGAAAGAAATGTGACTGCTCAGCTTTAATGTGGATCCTAAAAGCGTATAATTAAGTTTTTTTTTTAGTGTTACAGTAATATAGGCCTTCTTCTATGCTATAGCCTACGCTATTATATTTGGTTATTTTACATAAAATACTAGTTAAATCATTAGGCCTATGTGATATTGCAAGACATCGGCTACACTCAGACAAGGTGAGTTCATTACAAGGGTTTTGAGGACAGTCGTTTTAGTAACCACCTCTAGTTTTCTGTCTGTTCTTGTTATGTTTTGGCCCGCTCGAAGTGAGCGCAGAGCGTGTTGGACCAGGAAAGAACACGCCACCTAGCCCGTTCTCAATACCCGCCCTATTTTTTTGCCGCAGTTCGGCAGCGCACTAAGCGAGTTGGTTACCTTTAGGCTGATATATTTATTTGGTTTTTCATGTAATTTCTGCGGTAATTAAATTTGAAATATTTAGTATTTATCAGTTGTAACTTTACAGAAATATTTTTTACCAGCTATGTGTATTCTCAAATTGAAAAGAGCGCTGCTCCCTCGCGCTCCAGCAGCACTACCTATTGGGTCCTGGTCAAAAGCAATGCACTAGATAGGGAATATGGCGCCATTTAGGACACCAGGTCTGGGACCAGGCTACAGGAGGAGACACCAGGTCTGGGACCAGGCTACAGGAGGAGACACCAGGTCTGGGACCAGGCTACAGGAGGAGACACCAGGTCTGGGACCAGGCTACAGGAGGAGACACCAGGTCTGGGACCAGGCTACAGGAGGAGACACTAGGTCTGGGACCAGGCTACAGGAGGAGACACCAGGTCTGGGACCAGGCTACAGGAGGAGACACCAGGTCTGGGACCAGGCTACAGGAGGAGACACCAGATCTGGGACCAGGCTACAGGAGGAGACACTATGACAAACAGGGCCTGCTGCACACCCTATGACACCTAGTTAGTCCAGTGTCTGTTACAGTGATTGGATGAGCTGCAGAAATGCTAAACGTTCACTAGGTGGCAGCATCAGGCCGTTATCAGAGCACTGGATCAACAGAATGGCTTCCCATAGAGTTCTTTGACCTTTCGTCATTCCTTTGAAAGTCACAATATTTAGTTTTTCCAGTTGCAAACAAACGAAAGCAATAGATTAAGCGAACATATATGTCCCTTTCCATAAAACATGTAGCCTACGGCCATTACTGTTTACGTGATGCACACATCTGGATTAGATTAACAGAAAATACTTTCAATACTTTTAACAATAACCTAAGCCTCAATGTGAACCTGGAAGCATTTAAAATGCCATCTCTCGTTCAGACACATAACACGTGGGAGGTGACATGCTCAACAACGTGGCATACACTCTAAAGAGATGCCTGGTTTACATCAACCTCAGTGCCAGTCTATTTGTGCCATCATGCTAACCCCTTGGCTTGATAGGGACAGCAATGGAATAGGCAAGAGAACAACCAGATCTGGGACCAGGCTACAGGAGGAGACACCAGGTCTGGGACCAGGCTACAGGAGGAGACACCAGATCTGGGACCAGGCTACAGGAGGCGGCACCAGGTCTGGGACCAGGCTACAGGAGGCGGCACCAGGTCTGGGACCAGGCTACAAGAAGAGACACCAGGTCTGGGACCAGGCTACAGGAGGAGACACCAGGTCTGGGACCAGGCTACAGGAGGAGACACCAGGTCTGGGACCAGGCTACAGGAGGAGACACCAGGTCTGGGACCAGGCTACAGGAGGAGACACCAGGTCTGGGACCAGGCTACAGGAGGAGGCACCAGATCTGGGACCAGGCTACAGGAGGAGACACCAGATCTGGGACCAGGCTACAGGAGGAGGCACCAGATCTGGGACCAGGCTACAGGAGGAGACACCAGATCTGGGACCAGGCTACAGGAGGAGACACCAGGTATGGGACCAGGCTACAGGAGGAGACACCAGGTCTGGGACCAGGCTACAGGAGGAGACACCAGGTCTGGGACCAGGCTACAGGAGGAGGCACCAGATCTGGGACCAGGCTACAGGAGGAGGCACCAGATCTGGGACCAGGCTACAGGAGGAGGCACCAGATCTGGGACCAGGCTACTATGTTCACAGCACATCACTGATTGAACATCCACCTTGTCATTGTGACCAGTTTGAATCACCTCCCAACGCCAGGAGCCCAAACGTTACCTTCACACATTTACAGCTACTGCACCTGGAAGTATTTTTGCTACATTAGAGACGGTTTTACGACAGGGGGGACAAAACATAAACAAACAGAAATATGAAAACAAAAACACATAGCTAATATGCATCTGTATAAACAGACTAGCTAAATCAAAATACAGTGAGTGAGTTCTCATAGCCGCGCTCCCCCAAAACAGATCAGCCACTCAGTTACAAAGGTCCTCTGACTGAACACAACATGGTCTTTCCAAAAAAAACTCCCTGTGAGAACACGAGACTAATGAGCCGGGTAGAGTGAGTCAGGGCTCAAACTCTGCCTAGAAACTCTACAAATAAATCTCTCCCCTCTTGACGGATATAAAATTATATAAATTTGGAATAAACACGCTTTTTAACCGCCAAGTCCTTCTGTCTGAAGAGCACAGCTCAGCAGTAGGATGGCCATGTTTATTGTGAAGCCTACATCTTTCTTTGTTATTCAACGACAAAGTTAACTCGTCATGAGCGTTATCCCTGTGGCAAGAGAACAAAGTACTTTTAGCATTTGGGTTAATTAAGCAACTATGATAAATCACAAAATACACAGGGGGGGGGGGTGAATAATTATAATTATAACCATATGAACAATTATAAATTGGAAACGTGGCTTACTTTTCTTTCCTAGTTTGTTTCTTCCTCTTTTTTTTTTGCCTTCAGCAAAGTTCAGTCCCAGCTTTTGCTCTTAAAAAAAATGCTTTGAGGAGAAAGTTAGTGTGTTAAAAGTGCCTCCTCAGTTGTGGCTGGAAGCGCATGTAGAGGAACGTAACGGCTGCAGCAGCTCCCAGGACAGCCACAAGTATTCCCAAGGAGGAGACAGAAGAGTCAGCGTCAGGTCTGGAACTGGTGGGAACATTCATGACCATGGTGGGCTGTTGGGACAGAGAGAGAGAAATCTTCAGGGGCAACAAAATAACACATCTTATTCCATATCTGAGTTGTGTTCAGTGCTAGGCTATAGTATATCTGAATGTGTCCAATAAGAAATGCTTCTTTTTGTTATCAGTTGCCAAACACTTTGCTACAATGTGCCCTAGTGAACATGACCCGCCCTGCCCCAAGACAGCTGATTGAGAAGTCCCAGATAAGTGATAAAAGAGCCTGCGGTTGTCCCACACACCCTCTGCTGTACGCGTAGCTGCACGTCCTCTCCTGCTGACGTGAAGAGCTCCACCGCTGCACTGTGTGACAGGTTCTCCAGCTTGTGGCCGTTAATCTACATAACACAGAGGAAAATAACATCATGGAGCTCGATACATTTGCGAGGACTATAATTGACAGTACCATGATCATTTAGGATAGCCCTTGCAGAGAAAAGGCTCATGTAATTAAAGCCACAATTTCTACAGTAGATAGCTGGAATCTCAAGCCTAATACAAATTTCCCAGATAGACGATTGATTGGTCGATTCAAACATCACATTTTACATTCCCCCTTCTTACCCTCTGCTCCCTAATCTAGTCCACCAGTCGGCTCTCTAGCAATTGAGCCGGTGGGGACAAGATTATCTTCTCTAAACCTAAAAAAAATAAAATAAGTGAAAGTCAATGTTTACCGCCAATATCTTGTCTCCCTCTTGTAATCTTCCATCCAGGGCTGCAGCGCCATTGTCTTTGATTTTAGCCACATAGATCCCAGTGTCATTCAGGACATACTGCTGGTCCAGACCCCCAACGATGTTAAACCCCAGACCTGGAGAGAAACGGGCCGTGAGAGAGAGGGGAGGGGGTGGGGAGGGGTGTTGGGGGGGAATAGGGGCCGTGAGAGAGGGAGGTGGAGAGGGGGTGGGGGAGAGAGAGAGGGGGGGAGGGAAAGGGGCAGTGAGAGAGAGAGGTGGGGAGGGGGTGGGGGAGAGAGAGAGAGAGGGAAAGGGGCCGTGAGAGAGAGGTGGGGAGGGGTGTTGGGGGGGAATAGGGGCCGTGAGAGAGGGAGGTGGAGAGGGGGTGGGGGAGAGAGAGAGAGGGGGAGGGAAAGGGGCAGTGAGAGAGAGAGGTGGAGAGGGGGTGTGGGAGAGAGAGAGAGGGGGAGGGAAAGGGGCAGTGAGAGAGAGAGGTGGGGAGGGGGTGGGGGAGAGAGAGAGAGGGAAAGGGGCCGTGAGAGAGAGGTGGGGAGGGGGTGGGGGAGAGAGAGAGTGAACAGGAAATGAAAGGGAAAGTTCTCAGGTGAGGTAATGAGAACTCCATACTAAGTATATGGACATTTGTTGCCTGACAGCATCACTACTCTGGATGGTTCTGACTTAGAATATGTGGACATATACACCTAGGTGTTGTTGTAAATGAGAACTTGTTCTCAACTAGCCTACCTGGTTAAATATAGGTGAAATAAATAAATAAAATGATTTACCGTCTGGATATTCAAAGAGGAAAAGACCATAGAGAAATATAAAGTGTTCTATCTCTATGGAGTAAGTTATGTAACTATGGTAGCGCAGCTAGTATTAGTTGGAGACAGGTCAGGAGAGGTGTGGACTGAAGGAGAAGTTTGCTGATTAGAATGTTATGTATGTGGGACAAGGTACAAGCAGAACCATTCCAGAAGTAGCCTATAAATTCCCTTCCACGCGGTCAGTCTTGTCATAAAATAATATTGCAGGTGCGGTAGAGCGGTCAACTTCTCACACAAAAAAAAAGAAAAAAATGGAAAAGTCATGGAAATGCTAGTTTAACTCAACTCGTCTTGTAATTACCAGCCCCGTTGCGGTTCCCAATGTCTTGCTACCAGACAAAACTAAACAACTTCTTTGCTCGCTTTGAGGACAATACAGTGCCACCAACATGGCCCGCTACCAAAACCTGCGGACTCTCCATCACCGCAGCCAACGTGAGTAAAACATTTAAACGTGTTAACCCTCGCAAGGCTGCCGGCCCAGACGGCATCCCTAGCCGCCACCTCAGAGCATGCGCAGACCAGTTGGCTGGTGTGTTTACAGACATATTCAATCAATCCTTATCCCAGTCTGCTGTTCCCACATGCTTCAAGAGGGCCACCATTGTTCCTGTACCCAAGAAAGCTAAGGTAACTGAGCTAAACGACTACCGCCCCGTTGCACTCACTTCAGTCATCATGAAGTGCTTTGAGAGACTAGTCAAGGACCATATCAATTCCACCCTACCTGACACCCTAGACCCACTACAATTTGCTTACCGCCCCAATAGGTCAACAGATGACGCAATCTTCATCACACTGCACACTGCCCTAATCCATCTGGACAAGAGGAATACCTATGTGAGAATGCTGTCCATTGAATAAAGCTCAGCATTTAACACCACAGTGCCCTCCAAACTTGTCATTAAGCTCGAAAACCTGGCTCTCGACCCCGCCCTGTGCAACTGGGTCCTGGACTTTCTGACGGGCCGCACGCAGGTGGTGAGGGTAGGTAACAACATCTCTACCCCGCTGATCCTCAACACTGGGGCTCCACAAGGGTGCGTTCTCAGCCCTCTCCTGTATTCCCTGTTCACCCATGACTGCGTGGCCATGCACGCCTCCAACTCAATCATCAAGTTTGCAGACGACACTACAGTGGTGGGCTTGAATACCAACAACGACGAGACGGCCTACAGGGAGGAGGTGAGGGCCCTCGGAGTGTGGTGTCAGGAAAATAACCTCTCACTCAACGTCCACAAAACAAAGGAGATAATCGTGGACTTCCGGACACAGCAGAGGGAGCACCCCCCTATCCACATCGACAGGACAGTAGTGGAGAAGGTGGAAAGCTTTAAGTTCCTCGACGTACACATCACAGACAAACTACAATGGTCCGCCCACACAGACAGCATGTTGTGCTCTTCAACCTCAGGAGGCTGAAGAAATTTGGCTTGTCACCAAAAACACTCAAACTTTTACAGATGCACAATCGAGAGCATCCTGTCGGGCTGTATCACCGCCTGGTACGGCAACTGCTCCGCTCACAACCGTAAGGCTCTCCAGAGGGTAGTGAGGTCTGCACAACGCATCACCGGGGGCAAACTACCTGCCCTCCAGGACACCTACAGCACCCGATGTCACAGGAAGGACAAATAGGTCAACAACCACCCGAGCCACTGACTGTTCACCCCGCTATCACCTAGAAGGCGAGGTCAGTACAGGTGCATCAAAGCTAGGACCGAGAGACTGAAAAACAGCTTCTATCTCAAGGCCATCATACTGTTAAACAGCCATCCCTAACATTGAGTGACTGCTGCCAACATACCGACTCAAATCTCTAGCCACTTTAATAATAAAAAATTGGATGTAATAAATGTATCACTAGTCACTTTAAACAATGCACTTTATATAATGTTTACATACCCTAAATTACTCATCTCATTTGTATATACTGTACTCTATACCATCTACTGCATCCTGCCTATGCCGTTCGGCCATCACTCATCCATATATTTATTAGAGGTTGACCGATTAATCGGAATGGCCGATTAATTAGGGCCGATTTCAAGTTTTCATAACAATGGGAAATCGGTAATTTTGGACGCTGATTTTTAAAATATTTTTATACACCTTTATTTAACTAGGCAAGTCAGTTAAGAACACATTCTTATTTTCAATGACTAGGAACGGTGGGTTAACTGCCTTGTTCAGGGGCAGAACGACAGATTTGTACCTTGTCAGCTCGGGGATTTGAACTTGCAACCTTACGGTTAACTAGTCCAACGCTCTAACCACCTGCCTCACGAGGAGCCCGCCTGTCACGCGAATGCAGTAAGAAGCCACGGTAAGTTGCTAGCTAGCATTAAACTTATCTTATAAAAAACAATCAATTATAATCACTAGTTATAAGTACACATGGTTGATGATATTACTAGTTTATCTAGCGTGTTCTGCGTTGTATATAATCGATGCAGTGCGCATTTGCGAAAAAGGACTGTCGTTGCTCCAACCTGTACCTAAACATAAACATCAATGCCTTTCTTAAAATCAATACACAGAAGTATATATTTTTAAACCTGCATATTTAGCTAAAATAATTCCAGGTTAGCAGGCAATATTAACCAGGTCAAATTGTGTCACTTCTCTTGCGTTCATTGCACGCAGAGTCAGGGTATATGCAACAGTTTGGGCCGCCTGGCTCATTGTGAACTAATTTGCCAGAATTTTACGTAATTATGACATAACATTGAAGGTTGTGCAATGTAACAGGAATATTTAGACTGATGGATGCCACCCGTTAGATAAAATACAGAACGGTTCCGTATTTCACTGAAAGAATAAATGTTTTGTTTTTGAGATGATAGTTTCCGGATTTGACCATATCAATGACCTAAGGCTCATATTTCTGTGTGTTATTATGTTATAATTAAGTCTATGATTTGATAGAGCAGTCTGACTGAGCGATGGTAGGCACCAGCAGGCTCGTAAGCATTCATTCAAACAGCACTTTCCTGCGTTTTGCCAGCAGTTCTGCTGTTTCTGAATTCAAGCCTATCAACTCCCGGGATTCGGCTGGTGTAACCAATGTGAAATGGCTAGCTAGTTAGCGGGGTTCGCGCTAATAGCGTTTCAAACGTCACTCGCTCTGAGACTTGGAGTAGTTGTTCCCCTTGCTCTGCATGGGTAATGCTGCTTCGAGGGTGGCTGTTCTCGTTGTGTTCCTGGTTCGAGCCCAGGTAGGGGCGAGGAGAGGGACGGAAGCTATACTGTTACTGGCAATACTAAAGTGCCTATAAGAACATCCAATAGTCAAAGATATATGAAATACAAATCGTATAGAGAGAAATAGTCCTATAATTCCTATAATAACTACAACCTAAAACTTCTTACCTGGGAATATTGAAGACTCATGTTAAAAAGAACCACCAGCTTTCATATGTTCTCATGTTCTGAGCAAGGAACTTAAACGTTAGCTTTTTTACATGGCACATATTGCACTTTTACTTTCTTCTCCAACAGTTTGTTTTTGCATTATTTAAACCAAATTGAACATGTTTCATTTATTTGAGGCTAAATTTATTTATGTATTATATTAAGTTAAAATAAGTGTTCATTCAGTATTGCTGTAATTGTCATTATTACAATTATTATTTTCTTTTTATTATTATTATTTTTTATTATATTATTATTGTATTTTTTTTAAATCGTCTGATTAATCGGTGTTGGCTTTTTTTGGTCCTCCAATAATCGGTATTGGCGTTGAAAAATCATAATCGGTCAACCTCTAATATTTATATGTACATATTCTTATTCATTCATTTACACTTGTGTGAATAAGGTAGTTGTGAAATTGTTAGATATTACTTGTTAGATATTATTATTATATTACTACATGGTCGAAACTAGAAGCACAAGCATTTCGTTACACTCGCATCAACATCTGCTAACCATGTGTATGTGACCAATACATTTAGATTGAGGCGAGCTAGCTAGCTACATAAAGGTATTCTCATTGGAGGTGACTAGAAAAACCTAATTTGTATTTGTCACATGCTTCATAAACAACAAGTGTATACTAACCCGCCCTTCCCAACCACGCAGAGAAAAAGAAAATTAACAAATAATAGCATAATAATAGTACAAGTTATAAGTTTGGACACACCTAATCATTCAAGGGTTTTTCTTAATTTCTGCAATTTTCTACATTGTAGAATAATAGTGAAGGCATATGAAATAACATATGGAAACATGTAGTAACCCCCCCCCCCCTAAAAGGTGTAAAATCAAAATATATTTTAGATTCTTTAAAGTAGCCATCCTTTGCCTTGATGACAGCTTTGCACTCTTGACATTCTCTCAACCAGCTTCACCTGGAATGCTTTTCCAACAGTCTTGAAGGAGTTCCACATACGCTGAGCACTTGTTGGCTGCTTTTTCCTTCACTTTGCGGTCCAACTCATCCCAAACCATCTCAATTGAGTTGAGGTTGGGTGAATGTGGAGGCCAGGTCATCTGATGCAGCACTCCATCACTCTCCTTCTTTGTCAAATAGCCTTTACACAGCCTGGAGGTGTGTTGGGTAATTGTCCAGTTGAAAAACAAATGATAGTGGTATGGGATATCTCTGCAGAATGCTGTGGTAGACATGCCTGTTAAGTGTGCCTTGAATTCTAAATAAATCACTGACCGTGTCACCAGCAAAGCACCCCAACACCATCACACCTCCGCCTCCATGCTTCACAGTGGGAACCATAAATGCAGAGATCACCCATTCACCACCTCCGCGTCTCGTAAACACATGGCGGTTGGAACCAAAAATCTCAAATTTGTACTCATCAGACCAAAGGACAGATGTCCACCGGTCTAATGTCCATTGCTCGTGTTTCTTGGCCCAAGCAAGTCTCTTCTTCTTATTGGTGTCCTTTAGTAGTGGTTTCTTTGCAGCAATTTGACCATGAAGGCCTGATTCACACAGTCTCCTCTGAACAGTTGATGTTGAGATGTGTCTGTTACTTTAACTCTGTGAAGCATTTATTTGGGCTGCAATTTCTGAGTCTGGTAACTAATGAACATATCCTCTGCAGCAGATGTAACTCTGGGTCCTCCTTTCCTGTGGCGGTCGTCATGAGAGCCAGTTTCATCATAGCACTTAATGGTTTTTGCAACTGCACTTGAAGAAACTGTCAAAGTTCTTGAAATGACTGACCATGTCTTAAAATAATTATAGACTGTCATTTCTCTTTGCTTATTTGAGCTGTTCTTGCCATAGTATGGACTTGGTCTTTCACCAAATAGGGCTATCTTCTGTATACCACCCCCACCATGTCACAACACAACTGATTGGCTCAAACGCATTAAGGAAATACATTCCACAAATTAACAAGGCACACCTGTTAATTGAAATGCATACCAGGTGACTACCTCATGAAGCTGGTTGAGAGAATGCCAAGCGTGCGCAAAGCTGTCATCAAGGCAAAGGGTGGCTATTTTGAAGAATCTCAAATATAAAATACTTTGATTTGTTTAACACTTTTTTGGTTACTACATGATTCAATGTGTTATTTCATAGTTTTGATGTCTTCACTATTATTCTACAATGTAGAAAATAGTAAAAAATAAAGAAAAACCCTGGACTGAGGTGTCCAAACTTTTGACTGGTACTGTATATCTGTATTCCCAGTCATGTTAAATCCATAGATTAGGGTCTAATTCATTAATTTCAATTGACTGGTTTCCTTATATGTACTGTAACTATATGTACTGTAAAATCTTTGACATTGTTTGTTGCGTTTATATTTTAGTTCAGTGTAGTTAGCATTGCTAGCTGCTAGCTAGATCCTCATTTGGCTCAGTAGAAAAACCCGATCTCGTGGCGTTCAAATTGAAGCCTATTTGCAATATCCAGATTAGTAACCAAATTGGCATAAATTAAATAGACAGCCAGCTAGCTAACAACAGTTAACTAGCTAGTTAGCTATCCAGGCCATCCGTTTGCAAGCTTGCCAACTAACAGATTTGTCGGAGTTGCGAATGAAAGCTATTTTCTTACCTTGTGGTCCTCTTTTCAACTTTATATCCAGCACGATAGGCGCAGTATACATTGCTGACCCGTTCATGATGTAAGGAATCCGGAGGATAAGCTAAATAGCTGTTTTTGAGGGTAGTTATAAATGTGAAGGTGAACTCATGCAGGAGTACCGTCTCTATTGCCTGCAGTTTCCTGCTCTCTGGTGGAGTAGAACTCCACTTCCCAGACTGCTCTTCAATCTACCGCTCTACTCGTGACCTTTGATTGAACCACCCGTAACTGTTACAATCGTTCAAGAGAAACAGATGGTTCTCAATCTGGGGGTACTAGCTGGGTAGTAGAACCCCTAGGGATGCCTGGCTGTTGTAGCTGTAGAAACCCCATTCATCACCAGTCATATATCAGCTCTCTTTATTCTTAGACAACCCTTATTATTAAAACAATACATTGTCTTTGACAACCCTTATTATTAAAACAATAATTTTGTCTTTGACAACCCTTATTATTAAAACAATTATTTTGTCTTTGACAACCCTTATTATAAAAACAATACTTTTGTCTTTAACAACCCTTATTATAAAAACAATACATTGTCTTTGACAACCCTTATTATTAAAACATTAGTTTTGTCTTTGACAACCCTTATTATAAAAACCATACTTTTGTCTTTGACAACCTTTATTATTAAAACAATACGTTGTCTTTGACAACCCTTATTATTAAAACAATACTTTGTCTTTGACAACCCTTATTATTAAAACAATACCTTTGTCTTTGACAACCCTTATTATTAAGACAATACGTTGTCTTTGACAACCTTTATTATTAAAACAATACGTTGTCTTAACAACCCTTATTATTAAAACAATATTTTGTCTTTGACAACCCTTATTATTAAGACAATACGTTGTCTTTGACAACTCTTATTATGAAAACAATATTTTGTCTTTGACAACCCTTATTATTAAAACAATACATTGTCTTTGACAACTCTTATTATGAAAACAATATTTTGTCTTTGACAACTCTTATTATTAAAACAATACATTGTCTTTGGCAACGAATCTACAAAGTCATACATTGATTTACTACAGTTAAATCACATTTTTGCTGTAGATCTGTCTTCTTGCAATCATTTTGTGCAAAAATAAAATCAGTGATCACATGATGTGATCCTCAAGTCAAATGGGGAGATGACAGACAGTCAAGGATTAAATCTGAAAAAATTAAAAGACACATATTTGCTACGATTTACGAGCTATATCTAGCTAAAAGAAGACCGAGAGCAGCCACCCAAGGCTCCGTCTATTATGCTAGTCTGTCCAAGTCCATCTAGCCTCACAGCCAGCAATAAAATAATGTGGTTCAAAGCAAAAGCCACACTGATTTTCCGTCCGACACACGCACGCACCCACCCACCCACACACACCATAACTCTGAAAGGTGAACCAAAACTGTGATTATAGACAGTAAAATACACTAACGTATTTTGGGGGCTCCCGAGTGGCACAACGGTCTAAGGCACTGCATCTTAGTGCTAGAGGTGTCATTACAGACCCTGGTTCGATTCCAGGCTGTATCACAACCGGCAGTGATTGGGAGTCCCATAGTGCGGCGCACAATTGGCCCAGCGTCGTTAGGGTTTGGCCGGGGGTAGGCCGTCATTGTAAATAAGAATTTGTTCTCAACTGACTTGCCTAGTTAAATAAACGTTGAATAAAATATCAAATACAGCTGAAGCCTACGGTTCTGCTGTCATGAAAACATTGTGAAATGCTAAGGACACGGCACCTTTGCCCCCATTGTCCTAGACATTTCATGCAGAATAAACATGGCTACTTTCCCTAGAACGGTAGGAGCCGTTCAAAGCAGATATCTCCTCCTCTGCTACCGTTACATAGTCTACTTCCTTTCCCTCATTTGTATACATTATTTACCACGATATATATGACAGTCATTTGATTGTACCCAGAAAATGCATTTTCCCATAGCCTATAGAACATACTGTATAGGGCTTTTCACACTACTGAGCCAAACCAAGCTGCACTGAGATGGCCTTAGATATTATATTTTCACATTGTCCTTTTCAGCACGGCTCCGGGAACAACGGTGGATGGATAATGAGCAAGTTTGGTTCGGGTCGCCCCTGTAGTGTGAAAAGGGGTATTCGTCAGCTGCACCTGCACAAAAGGGGTATTCGTCAGCTGCACATGAAACCTGAAATAAAAAGTTTGTTTCACTCATCACCAATCTACAGTGCAGTGGACCATAGATGAACATATGGGCTGTGGTTAGTTTGAATGACTACATACTGGTGATGCTTTGTGATGTCTTAGAATAAAAGGGCGTTTGAATGACTACATACTGGTGATGCTTTGTGATGTCTTAGAATAAAAGGGCGTTTGAATGACTACATACTGGTGATGCTTTGTGATGTCTTAGAATAAAAGGGCGTTTTGACACTGGGTCCCTTTCAGACGATGTTTTTGTGAACTCAGTGCGGTTCGCTTCATTTTTTTGTGTGCAGTATGAACACTCCAAAAGGATCTGAGATCCCTCAAGAGAGGCCCCCGAAGCAAACCAAACTGAAATCATCTTGAGAGGTGATCTGAGTTCGGTTCGCTTGAATTCCGGGGTCTGATTCCCCTTTTTTAGGGCAATGTGAACCCCCCCCAAAAGGTTTGCTTGTCATTATTCACGCACCAAACACTAGACTACTGCAATGCCATTTCCCCCTGTCATAACTCCTCACATTGGTGCCACACAAGACGGATGATGTGCAGGTTGGCAAATTAAAAATTAAAAATAAAACGTGTGTCGTTTTGGATGTTGATTAGCGATGATCAAGGATGCACAGAAATACCAAAATATGGTGTGGAATTTTTAGTTGAGTCTATTTGTTTGCAATAAGAGAACTTCAAATGGTGAGGTTTGAACAGTATGAGAAGGCAACAGCATATTTGGTGAGAACCACAACCTAGGGTACAAAATCATTTCTAGCTCTTAAAGGGCCAGTAGCCTATTCTAGCTCTTAAAGGGCCAGTAGCCTATTCTAGCTCTTAAAGGGCCAATAGCTTATTCTAGCTCTTAAAGGGCCAGTAGCTTATTCTAGCTCTTAAAGGGCCAGTAGCCTATTCTAGCTCTTAAAGGGCCAAAAGCTTATTCTAGCTCTTAAAGGGCCAATAGCCTATTCTAGCTCTTAAAGGGCCAATAGCTTATTCTAGCTCTTAAAGGGCCAATAGCCTATTCTAGCTCTTAAAAGGCCAATAGCTTATTCTAGCTCTTACAGGGCCAGTAGCCTATTCTAGCGCTTAAAGGGCCAATAGCTTATTCTAGCTCTTAAAGGGCCAGTAGCCTATTCTAGCTCTTAAAGGGCTAGTAGCCTATTCTAGCTCTTAAAGGGCCAATAGCCTATTCTATCTCTTAAAGGGCCAGTAGCCTATTCTAGCTCTTAAAGGGCCAATAGCTTATTCTAGCTCTTAAAGGGCCAGTAGCCTATTCATTTAACATTACATTTAAGTCATTTAGCAGACGCTCTTATCCAGAGCGACTTACAAATTGGTGCATTCACCTAATGACATCCAGTGGAACAGCCACTTTACAATAGTGCATCTAAATCTTTTAAGGGGGGGGGGGGCAGAAGGATTGCTTTATCCTAGGTATTCCTTGAAGAGGTGGGGTTTCAGGTGTCTCCGGAAGGTGGTGATTGACTCCGCTGTCCTGGCGTCGTGAGGGAGTTTGTTCCACCATTGGGGTGCCAGAGCAGCGAACAGTTTTGACTGGGCTGAGCGGGAACTGTACTTCCTCAGTGGTAGGGAGGCGAGCAGGCCAGAGGTGGATGAACGCAGTGCCCTTGTTTGGGTGTAGGGCCTGATCAGAGCCTGAAGGTACTGAGGTGCCGTTCCCCTCACAGCTCCGTAGGCAAGCACCATGGTCTTGTAGCGGATGCGAGCTTCAACTGGAAGCCAGTGGAGAGAGCGGAGGAGCGGGGTGACGTGAGAGAACTTGGGAAGGTTGAACACCAGACGGGCTGCGGCGTTCTGGATGAGTTGTAGGGGTTTAATGGCACAGGCAGGGAGCCCAGCCAACAGCGAGTTGCAGTAATCCAGACGGGAGATGACAAGTGCCTGGATTAGGACCTGCGCCGCTTCCTGTGTGAGGCAGGGTCGTACTCTGCGGATGTTGTAGAGCATGAACCTACAGGAACGGGCCACCGCCTTGATGTTAGTTGAGAACGACAGGGTGTTGTCCAGGATCACGCCAAGGTTCTTAGCGCTCTGGGAGGAGGACACAATGGAGTTGTCAACCGTGATGGCGAGATCATGGAACGGGCAGTCCTTCCCCGGGAGGAAGAGCAGCTCTGTCTTGCCGAGGTTCAGCTTGAGGTGGTGATCCGTCATCCACACTGATATGTCTGCCAGACATGCAGAGATGCGATTCGCCGCCTGGTCATCAGAAGGGGGAAAGGAGAAGATTAATTGTGTGTCGTCTGCATAGCAATGATAGGAGAGACCATGTGAGGTTATGACAGAGCCAAGTGACTTGGTGTATAGCGAGAATAGGAGAGGGCCTAGAACAGAGCCCTGGGGGACACCAGTGGTGAGAGCGCGTGGTGAGGAGACAGATTCTCGCCACGCCACCTGGTAGGAGCGACCTGTCAGGTAGGACGCAATCCAAGCGTGGGCCGCGCCGGAGATGCCCAACTCGGAGAGGGTGGAGAGGAGGATCTGATGGTTCACAGTATCGAGGGCAGCCGATAGGTCTAGAAGGATGAGAGCAGAGGAGAGAGAGTTAGCTTTAGCTGTGCGGAGCGCCTCCGTGATACAGAGAAGAGCAGTCTCAGTTGAGTGACTAGTCTTGAAACCTGACTGATTTGGATCAAGAAGGTCATTCTGAGAGAGATAGCAGGAGAGCTGGCCAAGGACGGCACGTTCAAGAGTTTTGGAGAGAAAAGAAAGAAGGGATACTGGTCTGTAGTTGTTGACATCGGAGGGATCGAGTGTAGGTTTTTTCAGAAGGGGTGCAACTCTCGCTCTCTTGAAGACGGAAGGGACGTAGCCAGCGGTCAAGGATGAGTTGATGAGCGAGGTGAGGTAAGGGAGAAGGTCTCCGGAAATGGTCTGGAGAAGAGAGGAGGGGATAGGGTCAAGCGGGCAGGTTGTTGGGCGGCCGGCCGTCACAAGACGCGAGATTTCATCTGGAGAGAGAGGGGAGAAAGAGGTCAAAGCACAGGGTAGGGCAGTGTGAGCAGAACCAGCGGTGTCGTTTGACTTAGCAGACGAGGATCGGATGTCGTCGACCTTCTTTTCAAAATGGTTGACGAAGTCGTCTGCAGAGAGGGAGGAGGGGGGGGGAGGGGGAGGAGGATTCAGGAGGGAGGAGAGGGTGGCAAAGAGCTTCCTAGGGTTAGAGGCAGATGCTTGGAATTTAGAGTGGTAGAAAGTGGCTTTAGCAGCAGAGACAGAAGAGGAAAATGTAGAGAGGAGGGAGTGAAAGGATGCCAGGTCCGCAGGGAGGCGAGTTTTCCTCCATTTCCGCTCGGCTGCCCGGAGCCCTGTTCTGTGAGCTCGCAATGAGTCGTCGAGCCACGGAGCGGGAGGGGAGGACCGAGCCGGCCTGGAGGATAGGGGACATAGAGAGTCAAAGGATGCAGAAAGGGAGGAGAGGAGGGTTGAGGAGGCAGAATCAGGAGATAGGTTGGAGAAGGTTTGGGCAGAGGGAAGAGATGATAGGATGGAAGAGGAGAGAGTAGCGGGGGAGAGAGAGCGAAGGTTGGGACGGCGCGATACCATCCGAGTAGGGGCAGTGTGGGAAGTGTTGGATGAGAGCGAGAGGGAAAAGGATACAAGCTCTTAAAGGGCCAGTAGCCTATTCTAGCTCCTAAAGGGCCAGTAGCCTATTCTAGCTCTTAAAGGGCCAGTAGCCTATTCTAGCTCTTAAAGGGCCAATAGCTTATTCTAGATTTTAAAGGGACAGTAGCTTATTCTAGCTCTTAAAGGGCCAATAGCCTATTCTAGCTCTTAAAGGGCCAGTAGCCTATTCTAGCTCCTAAAGGGCCAGTAGCCTATTCTAGCTCCTAAAGGGCCAGTAGCCTATTCTAGCTCTTAAAGGGCCAGTAGCCTATTCTAGCTCTTAAAGGGCCAATAGCTTATTCTAGATTTTAAAGGGACAGTAGCTTATTCTAGCTCTTAAAGGGCCAGTAGCCTATTCTAGCTCTTAAAGGGCCAATAGCCTATTCTAGCTCTTAAAGGGCCAGTAGCCTACATTGGGTGTATCATTTTCAATTAAAGCATCCTTTAATCTCCAGTTATTCTTCTGTTATTTATTCTGTCCAACTTTGTGGCAACAGTTTGGGAAAGGCCATTTCTTGTTTCAGCATGACAATGGCCCCCTTGCACATAGCGAGGTCCATACAGAAATGGTTTGTCAAGAATGGTGTGAAAGAACTTGATTGGCCTGTAGAGCCCTGACTTCAACCCCATCGAACACCTTCGGGATGAATTGGAACACGGACTGCGAACCAGGCCAAATCACCCAAGATCAGTGCCCGACCTCACTAATGCTCTTGTGGCTGAATGGGAGCAAGTCCCCACAGCAATGTTCCAACATCTAGTAGAAAGCCTTCCCAGAAAAGTGGAGGCTGTTTTAACAGCAATGGGGGGCCCAACTCCATATTAATGCCCATGATTTTGGAATGAGATGTTCAACGAGCAGGTGTCCACATACTTTTGGTCATGTAGTGCATGTCTAGCTGTCCAATAACACGTTCTGATGAAATGGCTTGTCCTGCACTTTGTAAAAACCCAAGAGTGCATTGAGTGAATGTTATAAAAAGATTTTGGATCCTTTCTAAACATACCAATGTGAATGCAAAGAGGACTCGGACCACAAAATAGGTGAAGTGAACTGGAAAAGAGAGTTGAGTCCTCATCCAATGGAAAAAGCAGTGTGTACTCAAAAACAATGGTTATTTCGCTCCTTTTTTTTTACTCCAGAGTTCACTTTAACGAGGACAGATCAGATCTTTTATAAGAGGACAGATCGGATCTTTTATAAGAGGACAGATCAGATCTTTTATAAGAGGACAGATCGGATCTTTTATGAGAGGACAGATCGGATCTTTTATGAGAGGACAGATCGGATCTTTTATGAGAGGACAGATTGGATCTTTTATGAGAGGACAGATCGGATCTTTTATAAGAGGACAGATCAGATCTTTTATAAGAGGACAGATCGGATCTTTTATAAGAGGACAGATCGGATCTTTTATGAGAGGACAGATCGGATCTTTTATGAGAGGACAGATCGGATCTTTTATGAGAGGACAGATCGGATCTTTTATGAGAGAACAGATTGGATCTTTTATGAGAGGACAGATTGGATCTTTTATGAGAGGACAGATCGGATCTTTATGAGAGGACAGATCGGATCTTACATAAGAGGACAGATCGGATCTTTTATGAGAGGACAGATCGGATCTTTTATGAGAGGACAGATGGGATCTTTATGAGAGGACAGATCGGATCTTTTATAAGAGGACAGATCGGATCTTTTATGAGAGGACAGATCGGATATTTTATGAGAGGACAGATCGGATCTTTTATAAGAGGACAGATCGGATCTTTTATAAGAGGACAGATCGGAGATATTATACGAGGACTATATGTGAAAAGTCCCTATGCGGGGTGGCAGGATAGCCTAGTGGTTAGAGTGTTGGACTAGTAACTGAAAGGTTGCAAGTTCAAATCCCCATGGTGACAAGGTACAAATCTGTTGTTCTGCCCCTGAACAAGGCAGTTAACCCACTGTGCCTAGGCCGTCGTTGAAAATAAGAATTTGTTCTTAACTGACTTGCCTAGTTAAATAAAGGTTAAAAAAGAATTACTGGAACATAGGGGTGAATGAACAGATTAATAAATCCTGTAGCCTAGTGTGACTCAAATCCTGCAACCTACTGGTCTCCTCCAGGGATGGGTTCCCCTACTGGTGATCAGGAGCCTGTGCATTATGCCTGCAGTTTGTAGTGCACTGGCTGAAACAGATGGTACATTAACATTACACGTCATCAGTCTTAGTGTTTCATTAAAAAGATTAAACTAATAGAAATTGCCTTTATCAACAACAGACCCAATAGAAGTACACATTTCAATATTAATAAAAGAGGATAAAGAACTGGTAAGAATATTGAATATATGAGCTTTATTAAGTGTCCTTTTATCAGGTGTCAAGAGAAAATGGCCACTAAAAACTGTCACTTAGTTGTAATTAAGACATAGTAGAAACATCCTCATTATATCAAGAAATACAAATCAAACTTCCTGACAAATTCAAAACATTTCATTATTGATAAGAAATTCTCTCATGATGAGTAATGAAATGACTATGTTGGCTAACTCTAGCACTTCGCCTACATTCCAAACGCCACTGGAAAAATGAGTCACTCCCCCCTTAAGAGTCTCCACTACGCCCTACGCCAAACAAACCAGAACCTGACACTCTACATGAGCCTAATAGGGCCGAGTCACAACCGGCTTAACTGGATGAGTTGAAACGTCATTTCCTTCAACCAGTGGTACCACCTGTATTTATGTATATCATCAACTCTTGATTAATTTAACAGGGCAAACATCCCAAACTACTTCTTTAAACACTGCAATGCAACAAACAAACAAAAATCAGAACACAAGCAAAACACATGTGATAGTATTCTTTATTTTCAAATATTTAACACAATTGGACATTTTATCAACGCTGGCAAAACACACAAGTACAGGATTTACTACCCAAATGATGTTTGGCCTTTTTTTTTTTAGAAAGTAGCATATAAAATGTTATTATAAAAGATAAGTGTGAAAGTTAATGAAAGTTTATGAGTGAAATAATATAAAATGTGATGTTTCACAAAAAGCCGAGGCCATGTATTGCACTTGAATGACAGCAAACATTACTGGGCTCCCTTTCTCCCCCCAGGTATTAGCTAGTAAAAACCTCTTCAACCAAATACATAATGCTGCTGCTTTCTTGGAGTTCTTAAACCAAACCACAAGGTGATTTTTCTGTGGCTGGTGTCCTCATCTGGCGGAAAATCTGAAGAGTTCAGTGCTTTCAAAAATGTGGTGGATATGGTATATTATGTCTGGGCTGAAAGACAAGAATACATACGATATTACTGTAAATGATGCATTACGATATTACTGTAAATGATACATTACGATATTACTGTAAATGATACATTAAGATATTACTGTAAATGATACATTACAATATTACTGTAAATGATACATTACAATATTACTGTAAATGATACAATATGATATTACTGTAAATGATACATATGATATTACTGTAAATGTTCTGTTGTTTTGCCTTGCCTTGTCTTTTGCGGTTTGTGCCCTGCAGAAAACACCTTAGACCAGTATAATGTTATTGCAGTGCTGTTTCTAGGAGACAAACACCATTTTTACAGCCCTGCAGCAAATCTCTGATCCACCATCCTGACTGCTGCGCTTAATGTAAGCTTGCAAAATCAGGAAGGTAAAACGAGGCAAGAAACCCCCCCCCCCAAAAAAAAAGACTAGGACAGAAGTGCACCAGGAAAGAAGCAAGCAAGCAAGCAGCAATGTGTGGTGTTTTAAAAGCATGTATTTACTCACCAGCATGCCTCCTGGAGCCGCTTGCCCCCCGTATGGTCCCATGGGCCCTGGGTGGCCGGGCTGGGGAGGGAAGCCTCCACCACCTCGAGGACCCCATGATCCAGGGGGGATGGGAGGGAAGGCTCCACCAGAGAAGGTGCCTCCTGCAGGAGAGAAGGCAGCTCCTGGACCTCCAGGCCCATACATCGCCCCACCAGGCTGGGCTCCTGGGTAAGGCACATTGGGGTAGGGTCCTGGGGGTGCTCCGGGACTAGTTTGGAAGGGTCCAGACGGGTACTGCATGGGGGCTCCAGGGAACTGTCCCGAGGCTCCAGGCCCAGCTGGGTATTGCCCCGGAGCTCCAGGCCCAGCTGGGTATTGCCCCGAGGCTCCAGGCCCGGCTGGGTATTGCCCCGGGGCTCCAGGCCCAGCTGGGTATTGCCCCGGAGCTCCAGGCCCAGCTGGGTATTGCCCCTGGGCTCCAGGCCCGGCTGGGTATTGCCCCGGGGCTCCAGGCCCGGCTGGGTATTGCCCCGGGGCTCCAGGCCTAGCTGGGTATTGCCCCGGAGCTCCAGGCCCAGCTGGGTATTGCCCCGGGGCCCCAGGCCCGGCTGGGTATTGCCCCGGGGCTCCAGGCCCGGCTGGGTATTGCCCCTGGGCTCCAGGCCCAGCTGGGTATTGCCCTGGGGCTCCAGGCCCAGCTGGGTACTGTCCCGGGGCTCCAGGCCCAGCTGGGTATTGCCCCGGGGCTCCAGGCCCAGCTGGGTATTGCCCAGGGGCTCCAGGTCCAGCTGGGCACTGTGCCGGTACCCCTGGGCCGGGCGGGAACCCACCAGGGACAGAGGGAGCTCCAGGATACTGCCCGGGTGCTCCGGGACCAGAAGAGAAGGGTCCTTGACTTCCAGGGAACTGCCCTGGGGCCCTTGGACCAGACTGTGGCCCCCCAGGGAATCCCCCAGGAGCAGAGGGCTGTGTGGGGGCTCCGGGGGCCGCACCAGGCCATCCTGGGTTGGTGGGCGGAGGGGCGTTGGAGGCGGCTGGGTTGGGGTTAGCCGCTTTCTCAGCTTGGCCCGGGACATCGTCTGCTATGGCATCTGCCAGCTACATGCAAGAAAAACAGGGAGGTTTCTATCATGATCTTCACCAACACATGTACCATCTTAAAACAGGCATACCTTGATAATAAACGTGATTGATAAAAGTAGCTAACTCACCGAGAAATCCATGTCCTGAAAGGTAATGGGGGGGGGTAAAGTTGTTAGGTCTGAAGCATAACCTATTATAGCCTATTAGCTACTTTAGTTATAACAGCCTGAAGTAAATAGGAACATAGTTTAGATATCACAAGCTACCTATAAACTTTAAATTAAACTGGATTGCAGGCTGGTTAGTGTTGTTCACATGTAGAAAGCTAGCTGGCTCGATGTACAGCTAACGTTATCTAGCATTAGCTAGCAAACATTAGCCAGCTACCAACTGATTCTACATATTTATGCTGCTCAAACGATCAAAGTACAGTAAAGAAATGTTTTTAAAGTATGTTAGGGTTTTTCAACATTACCTCGACAAAAAAGAGTGACGTCTTTAACAAATTCTAAAGTTAGAAACAACAAGAATTTGACAGTTGAGAGATAATTAAAAAAAAAAATACTGTACAAAACTCCTGAGATAAAGGAAGTGTACAGTCTGCACTCACGCCTAGAATATGACGTAAACATTGGGCGGAAGGAAAGAGGGTTGGACCGAATGGGTGCGTTCCAGAGTCACATACATTTTCTCGGATTGCAGTCGGCAAACGAAGATTACAGAAAATGTTAAATGAATAAAAGTATATCTTACCCTTTCTCCCTCAACTTTATAGGAGTAAAATTCAACTAGTACAGTATGACATTATACGAAAAATATTCCCAATAATGATTTTAAATTGGTGTGGGGCGGGGATTGGTAAAATCAGAGTCACAAGATTATGTGGGCGAAAAAATACTGTTCTGTACTGCCCTCCTCCGGTCTAGACAGAACAATTGAGTCTGCGCTTCAGGGAAAATGGTAAGTTGTTCCTGAGATGGGTTGAAAAACCTTACTAAATTTATTTTGCTAAGGGTTATTTTCAAGTTGCAACCGTTTGATATCCTCTGCCTGTATTAATCGCCTCTTTAATTCGAAATGAGTTTCGCTTGTTTTTAAATATGCAGTTGTTCCACCCAGCTCAATGTGATATGCTGCAACATGTCACGATATGGAGCATAGCTAGCTAGCTAGCTAGCTGGTTAACGGATAACCCCATGCATTGTCTGAGAAAGTTAGCCACATCAAATTCCCATGTCATTACCTTAGCTACTCGATGGAACTAGCTAATTTCAGATCGTCAAAGTCCCGTGACTATTCTGTCAGATTCTATTCGCTTTGTGTATAGAATGCATGCCAGCCAACTAGCTAGCTGGATTCGCATTTCCTGTAGTTTGCAAGACCTATCTAGTTAGCTAGCTAAACTTGGCTTCAAGACAAATTAAACTCGGCATTGTCAGGGATGCGCCTCTCTCATATTTGACAGTACTAAAATATTTGTATAACCCTGTAGTTGCTAAATCAGTGCACGTCGTTATTTCCTGTTACCTGTCAAATCATAACCAGAGTAGGCCATTGAACAAAGGAATTTAACCCATTACATTTACATTTACATTTAAGTCATTTAGCTGACGCTCTTATCCAGAGCGACTTACAATTTGGAAAGTTCATACATATTCATCCTGGTCCCCCCGTGGGGAATGAACCCACAACCCTGGCGTTGCAAGCGCCATGCTCTACCAACTGAGCCACACGGGACCACCCATCACGAACAATGATTCAGGAATGTTACGTAAACGAAGATCCCTGCTCATTCCAAGACACATTAATTATCAGGTGTGGCTGGTGGTCTGATAATTGATCGCAAAAATGTATCACAAGTTAGTAGAATTTGCAAGTTCAGAGATATATCTAATGACCATCGCAATAATTATTCAGTAGGCTATCATCAAAAGTTCCCAATCATGTGTTAGAGGGATCTGATCTCCTTTGAAATGAGACATCATAACAATTCTTATTCCTGGCCCCATATTCATTAAGCATCTCTGAGTAGGAGTGCTGATCTAGGATCAGGTCTCCCCTGTCTATGTAATCGTATTTTATTATCATCAAAAAGCAAAACTGATCCTAGATCAGCACTCCAACTCTGAGAGGCTTTATCCATCTATCTGTTACTTCCAGAGTGAATCACTGGTTGTGTGTGACGTTGATGGAGACCTAGTTAAAAAGCTACGGGAGTTCCGCTTCCGGAAGGAGACTAACAATGCTGCTATCATCAGTAAGTATCCTCTTAATCACAAATCAGTAAGTATCCTCTTAATCACAAATCGGTAAGTATCCTCTAATCATAAATCACTATCCTTTAAAACTTCTTACGGCTGAGATCCCGTTAACGGGATCGACTTGACAACAGACAGAGAAAGTGCAGGACGCCAAAATCAAACAACAGAAATCTCATAATTAAAATTCCTCAAACATACAAGTATTTTACACCATTTTAAAGATAAACTTGTTAATCCCACCACAGTGTCCGATTTCAAAAAGGCTTTACGATGAAAGCACACCATCTGATTATGTTAGGTCAGTACCTAGTCACAGAAAAACACAGCCATTTTTCCAGCCAAAGAGAGGAGTCACAAAAAGCAGAAATAGAGATAAAATTAATCACTAACCTTTGATGATCTTCATCAGATGACACTCATAGGACTTCATGTTACACAATACATGTATGTTTTGTTTGATAAAGTTCATATTTATATCCAAAAATCTTAGTTTACATTGACGCGTTACGTTCAGTAATGTTTTGCCTCCAAAACATCCAGTGATTTTGCAGAGCCACATCAATTTACAGAAATACTCATAATAAACATTGATAAAAGATACAAGTGTTATACATGTAACTTTAGATAAACTTCTCCTTAATGCAACCGCTGTGTCAGATTTCAAAAAAACTTTACGGAAAAAGCACACCATGCAATAATCTGAGTACGGCGCTCAGACACAAAAACAAGCCATACAGGTACCCGCTATGTTGTGGAGTCAACAGAAGTCAGAAATAGCATTATAAATATTCACTTACCTTTGATGATCTTCATCAGAATGAACTCCCAGGAATACCAGTTCAACAATAAATGTTTGTTTTGTTCGAAAAAGTCCATAATTTGTCCAAATAGCTCCTTTTTGTTTGCTGATTGGCTGGGCCTTTATTTCATAAATCCAAATTCATGACGTGCAGGCCAGACAAAAACTCAAAAAAATTCCATTACAGTTCGTAGAAACATGTCAAACGATGTATAGAATCAAATCTTTAGGATGGTTTTAACATAAATCTTCAATAATGTTTCAACCGGAGAATTCCTTTTGTCTTTAGAAACGGGCGCGCCTGAGTGAGCTCATGGCACTCTGCCAGACACCTGGTTGAAACAGCTCTCATTCCCTCATCCTTCACAGTAGAAGCCTGAAACAAGGTTCTTAATCATAAATCAGTCAGTATCAATCTAATCATAAAGAATCTAAAGTTGACAATGTTGTTTTTGCTTCTACATACATCTTGTGCTTGGGAAGGACCAACATATTGACTGTTGAGGAACATTTTTCCAACATTTCTTTTTGTTGTTGTGTGTTTTCTCTTTCTCAGTGAAGATTGACAAGGACAAGCAGCTTGTCATCCTTGATGAAGAACATGAGGTAAGTTGCCAGATTGCTTATTGTATGAGGACGTCAGTGTTATAAGTGTCTTATCCACACACCTCTTATAGTGTCTTGTATGATGTAGTGTGAACCTGCTGTCGTACAGTACATATTTAACCTTGAATGCCCTCTCTCTCTCATTCTAGGATATTTCTCCTGATGATCTGAAGGATGAGCTGCCTGAAAGACAGCCAAGATATCCTTTGATCTATACCGAACAAAAAATATAAAAGCAACATGCAACCATTTTACTGAGTTACAAGTTCATATAAGGAAATCAGTCAATTGAAATACATTCATTAGGTCCTAATCTATTGATTTCACATGACTGGGCAGGGCCACAGCCATGGTTGGACTTAGGAGGGCATTGGCCTACCCACTTGGGAGCCAGGCCCAGCCAATCAGAATGCATTTCCCCCCCCCCCAAAAAGGGCTTTATTACAGACAGAAATACTCCTCAGTTTCATCGGGTGTCTGGTCTCAGATGATCCCCCAGGTGAAGAAGCCAGATGTGGAGGTCCTGGGCTTGCGTGGTGACACGTTGTCTGGGGTTGTGAGGCCGGTTGGATGTACTGCCAAATTCTCTAAAACAACGTTGGAGACAGCTTATGGTACAGAAATGAACATTAAATTCTCTGGCAACAGCTCTGGTGGAAATTCCTGCAATCAGCATGCCAATTGCACACTCCCTCAAAATGTAGACATCTGTGGCATTGTGTTATGTGACAACTGCTCATTTAAGAGTGGCCTTTTATTGTCCCCATGTGTAAAAAAATCATGATGTTTAAATAGCTTCTTGATATGCTACACCTGTCAGGTGGATTAGATTATCTTGGTAAAGGAGAAATGCTCACTAACAGGGACGTAAAACAAATTCTCCCATTGACATGAATGCGTGATTTAAGTGAAAGTGACGAGCGCAGTCAAATCTCTTATTTTAATCCTAAAAGTTCTCTTTAACCTTCTGCACATTTGTGGTGTATAGCTACAAGTACGAACATGATGACGGGAGAGTTTCTTACCCTCTCTGTTTCATCTTCTCCAGTCCAGTGGGTAAGATAAGATCCGGTCCTCAACATCCCTTTGGCTACTATACCTGTAACAACATGTGTTGTTGGCCCATATTTGTAAAAGAAAGATGAATTCCGTCTGCCATTTTAACCAATGAGGGCATGGTAATTAAGGGTACCTTATTATTATTGGATAGTAAAATATGTTTCATTGAAGTGATTTAATACTTTAAAAAAATGTATTGTTTCACCTTTATTTAACCAGGTAGGCTAGTTTGAGAACAAGTTCTCATTTACAACTGCGACCTGGCCAAGATAAAGCAAAGCAGTTCGACACAATACAACAACACAGAGTTACACATGGAATAAATAAAACATACAGTCAATAATACAATAGAAAAAGTCTATATACAGTGTGTGCAAATGAGGTAAGATAAGGGAGGTGAAGGCAATAAAATAGGCCAATGCATTCATATAACGGGTTTTAGTTTTACCCGTAGAGAAACATATCGTTGTACTTGCATTTAAGTCATTTAGCAGACGCTCTTATCCAGAGCGACTTACAAATTGGAAAGTTCATACATATTCATCCTGGTCCCCCCGTGGGGAATGAACCCACAACCCTGGCGTTGCAAGCGCCATGCTCTTACCAACTGAGCCACACGGGACCACTACTTCCTCATTCTATTTCTCTGGTTTTACCACTTTTTTTTTTTTTTTTTTCTCTCAGGATGTAAACCTGAACAACAGATGATGTACGCCGGAAGCAAAAACAAACTGGTGCAAACTGTCCAGTTGACCAAGGTTAGTGTTTTAACTGTTTATTTATTTCTCTTCATCTTTGGAGCTCAATGCTATCTGTATTTAGTAATAAACTAGTACTGAAATACAGCTAAATTCATAAATATATTGGTATGTGTTTTATGTGAAATTGGCTTCAAGGTGTTTCTTGTAAAAAAGGGCAGTTATCAGTCTCCTGTCGGCTCTTCCTTATTTCTTGCAGGTGTTTGAGATCAGAAACACGGAGGACCTGACAGAGGAATGGCTTAGAGAGAAGCTGGGCTTCTTCGGTTAAGACGAGACCATTTTGGTGATCTAATGGACTGAAGGGTGTAGAGGAGGAACAAGACACTTGGAAAGAAAACAACACAACTTACGTTTCCCTCCTCCGATGTACCTATTCCCATACAACCCCCCCCCCCCCCCCCCCCCTCAACATGTGCCAGTTTCCTGTGTCCTTAATGAAATTAACACTACCACTCCTTCTGAGATGGACGGAGCAAAATTCAAGGGAAATTGAAAGGAATTGTCATGGCTGCAATTTCTTTTGAGTTTTGCTTGTTTAGTAATAATGACATAATTATGACCTGATAGATTAGATTCTAAACAGTTTTTATTTTTTATTTTTTACTGTAACTAAAAGGATGGTTCTGATAGTAAGAGGGGATCTGTGATTTGGGAAGCTGTTTAAAAAAAATGTATCAAGTTGTGGGAGGATGCTGGGTTGTGAAGATACAATACTACTTTGATTCTTTATACATTTTCAAGATGGAAGTGCCTCCAGGCTTGAAGCACTTTTGACCTTAAATCACACAATCATAGCCATTCATTTTACATCCAAATTCAATGCATATTTGACTATGTTGTGTGCACTTTGTCCTTGTGCTTGGAAAGGTAGGTCAGTATAAAGAAATACATTCATTTCTTACAACATTCACTCACTGATTTAAGTTTAAATGACACCATATGACAACAAAGAATATTAATCCAAATTACAATACTCAAAAGAAAAGACGGCTAAAAAATACAATTCACCATCTTGTTTCTGGATCTATATGTTCTTATTGTAGTTGTTCCCGGGGAAAAGGAATCGTTGATGCTCTTGGTCGATAAGTAACATTTTAAGAGCCTGCAGCTAACTTCCTTGAGAGTGGCAGACTGTTTCTGAGTGAAAGTTGGTTATCTCTGTTCATCTTTGTTTTAGAGTAGAATCATTGTGATTCTGCAGTGAGACTGCAGTGAGGTAATGGTACACTATTCCCTACATAGTGCACTACTTTTGGTCATCCGTAGTGCACTATATATGGAATAGGGTGCCATTTGGGACACTGTTATACCATTGAACTGTGTCCTTCAAAGTGGAGCACCTGTTTCGCCTACAAAGATTATCATTGATACATTCTTGAAAGAAACCTCGTGTTTGATTTATACCCTGATGAAGACAGCTTGCCTGCCCGAAACGTTGGACATAAAAAAAATTGCATCTGAGCTAGAGTGTGCGGCTCTCGTTTATATATTTTTTAAGTGTTCCACTCCGCTAGTCAGCACCTCGCCTAAATAGGTGTGCGTTTCTTTTGCGTCTAGAACATTCTTTAGAGAAACCTCGTGTTTGATTTAGGACCAGTTTGTCAGACATGGATTAAGCCTAGTCCTGAACTAGAAAGCAATTTCAATAGAGACTCAGTTAATGTGTGTCTGGGAAACCGACTCTTTAATGTATAAACATCAGTCTGTGTCCCAACCTTGGACAGGTGTGAATACACTGGGAGATTAGAGAATCATCTTTTTGCCTTTTAAATCCTTTATTTTACAAGGTGTAAAAAAATATTTAAAAAACTTGAAGGGCTGGTTTCCTGGGCACAAAGTAAGGCTAGTACTGGACATTAAAAAAAAGTAATTTTGCTCATTGAACATGCCTGTTTGTCCAGGACTAGCCTTAATATATAGTATATCTGGGAAACCGCCCTAAAAGTATAGTGTATTACATTTAGACTGGTAAGATTCCTGAAGGCTGCCTCTTTCCATCAAGAGTATTCTTCTGATGAACAGATTTAAAATGTAAACAAACAATGTGTACATCCCAAGTTACACACTTTTTCCCTGTATAGTGCACTATGGGTTCATGGGACTCGGGTCAAAAGAAGTGCACTATAAAAGGGAATAGGGTGCCATTTGAGATGTACATTATGACATGTCTTCCCATCTGCTGAAACGTAACATTGAAAAGCAAAATAAGACTACAGCTTTTAAACATCGCCTCATAGTCCGTATATATGAACTGTACTGGAACATTCCTGTTTGTACTCTGAATTGTGCAATCAGCTGGTGTCAATGTAAAAAATGAAAATGCTTAATAATCTGTTCTAAAAAATAACTTTGATGTGGTAAGCTACTGTATATACAAGTGCATGCTTTTCGTTAGTGTGTTTTTGTCCCGACAGTTTGCATTATGACAACAACAACAACAAAAACAATCCCAAACAAACCTTCAATAGCGTGTCAGTGTGTACTGCATGTTCTTTGTTTTACACAGTGAATGTATCCTCGATAATGAATTTAAAAATTGGCATACTTTGGTTGACACAAGCAATAATATAGAGAACATGCATGCAAATGGCAATCCAAGGGGGAAGTTGCTGACAGTGTGTTAAGGTTAAACACGACAGTAGTTGGATAATTATTTTTTGTTTTTCTAGATAATATGGAATGTATTCCAAATGGCGCCCCATTACCTTTTATAGTGCACTTCTTTTGACCAGAGTCCTTTGGTTTTGTAGTGCACTTCTTTTGACCAGAGTCCTTTGGTTTTGTAGTGCACTATGAAGGGAATAGGCTGCCATTTGGAACTGATACATGGAGATAATCAGCCTTGGGAAGAATTCTTCAACCTGCATTCATGAATAAGATATAGCTATATCCTTGTAAAAACATGTGGCTTATTAAGTGTCTTGATCGCTCTGAATTTATGTATTTTTCCTATAATAGTTCTGTACTTTCTCAGATCAACAGCTTTTATTAATTTTTTCTTAACAAAACAGCATCTCAAACATGTAACATATTCAGCTACCCAATGGTGTGAGTGAAACTTGTGAAATATTTGTATTTTTCCATGCTTTATACACTTGTCCCAATAAAACAAAAATGATGTTTAATGTTGTTGTATTCATTAATATCCAAAAATCACCATGTTGAATTTCTTACGTGTTTAATTTATGTCCGATTATAATAAGACAATTAATTACTTAAAACTGTTTTTCAGGATGGGGGGTTTCAAATGCTTATTCTATCGTGAAACTCCAGTGTTGCCAAAATGCGCCTGTCGCGACGCTGTGGAACGCACCCGGAAGTAGGAAAATATGTGCGCATACCCTGTTCCCCTCCCTTCCTGTCTAGCGTTCTCTGCAATCACAGAATTCTGTAGTTTCTTTCCTCTTCTGTGTCTGGCTACATCAGTCAGCAAGCTACACAAAAATGGCGTTCACATTCGCGGCCTTTTGTTACATGCTTGCGCTATTGCTTACGGCCGCTCTTATTTTCTTCGCCATTTGGCATGTAAGTATATTGGTGTCTTAATCAAACGGTATGGTTTGAAAGTGAATGTAGGTATTATATAGAGAGCCAATGTTTTCTTCTAAACTAGTGGCAAACAGGCTTGTCACCCGTTAGTTAACCAAGAATGAATGGCACACACCAATTCGTGTTGTTGGACCGAAAATACTAATTCGTTTATATCCACGACCAGAATATATGGCCTAACTACTAGCTATCCAGAAACAAATGGGTAGCCATTTATTTTACTCGAAATGTAAAACATACGATACGTAGTTAGCATTTAGCTAACTTTGCTATATATGGTAACATCAGTTTATGATGGCTAGCTAACGGTAGCTTCCTAGCTATATGGAGGTATCTAAATATGGTGAACACAGTAACATTATTTGGCGAAATAAGATAAGATGGCTAACTAATAGACTAATTAACCGGAGCCTCGTCGAAAGATGACAATCCTGACTTGATTGCTGCCATTCTCCATGTTTTCTGTTTGTGCGTCTTCCGGATTCTATACTTTCTTCTCGACTCTGATAACTAGCTTTTGATCCCTCTGAAGTCTCCTTAGTTAAAGACTGTTGTTGGGATGCTAGTTATTAATCTACATGCCCGCATAATGTATTAGCCCCTGTGCTGGCTGTACAAGCCGTTGTTGTAGCTAACGTTAGCTAGTGCTTGAGGACATTGTAAACAAACACTGTAGTACAACAGTATCCTCCTGGGGATATTTGTTCTCTAATTTCTACAAAGGAAAACAGTTGGTTTTCCCCTCACTGTTAATGGCCACAGTGGACGTGTACTAATACCCATAACACCTAGCGGTCGAACAGGGAAATGGTCACAATCGTTTTTCCGCGATCCATTTTTCTCATTGGGAATTTTAGAAACACTTAAAATAAGGGCTGTGTTTCATGTAGGCTTACTTTGGCGTGATGTTTTGATAACCACGTAAAACTCTCTCGGACAGTGTTGATTTTTCACTATATTAGACTAATTACGCTCAGATTCAAAAATGCAAATCTTGATGATTTGCAATCATTGTTTTTGTTCAACGATGCATTTGTCTCTGTCATACAAGACGTGGGATGAAGTAATTTACTTAAACATACGTTCTCTTTCTCTACAGATAATTGCATTTGATGAACTGAAGACTGATTACAAGAATCCCATAGATCAATGTAACACATTGAATCCGGTAAGTAAAACATGTATGGTTGCAGGTGATGTCTTTCTCCTAGCTTCTTTGACCGAATGCTGATTTGCTTTCTGTAATGTGTGTAGTAGGATGGATGAGGATACGGCCTAGTAGTCACACTGAGGGATGAGGTTACAGCCTAGTAGTCACACTGAGGGATGAGGTTACAGCCTAGTAGTCACACTGAGGGATGAGGTTACAGCTTAGTAGTCACAGTAAGGGATGAGGTTACGGCCTAGTAGTCACACTGAGAGATGAGGTTACGGCCTAGTAGTCGCACTGAGGGATGAGGTTACGGCCTAGTAGTCACACTGAGGGATAAGGTTACGGCCTAGTAGTCACACTGAGGGATGAGGTTACGGCCTAGTAGTCACACTGAGGGATGAGGTTACGGCCTAGTAGTCACACTGAGGGATGAGGTTACGGCCTAGTAGTCACACTGAGGGATGAGGTTACGGCCTAGTAGTCACACTAAGGATGGATGAGGTTACGGCCTAGTAGTCACACTAACTAAGGAGGGATGAGGTTACGGCCTAGTAGTCACACTGAGGAGGGATGAGGTTACGGCCTAGTAGTCACACTAAGGAGGGATGAGGTTACGGCCAAGTAGTCACACTGAGGAGGGATGAGGTTACGGCCTAGTAGTCACACTGAGGAGGGATGAGGTTACGGCCTAGTAGTCACACTGAGGAGGGATGAGGTTACGGCCTAGTAGTCACACTGAGGGATGAGGTTACGGCCTAGTAGTCACACTGAGGAGGGATGAGGTTACGGCCTAGTAGTCACACTAAGGAGGGATGAGGTTACGGCCTAGTAGTCACACTGAGGAGGGATGAGGTTACGGCCTAGTAGTCACACTGAGGAGGGATGAGGTTACGGCCTAGTAGTCACACTGAGGAGGGATGAGGTTACGGCCTAGTAGTCACACTGAGGAGGGATGAGGTTACGGCCTAGTAGTCACACTGAGGAGGGATGAGGTTACGGCCTAGTAGTCACACTGAGGAGGGATGAGGTTACGGCCTAGTAGTCACACTAAGGAGGGATGAGGTTACGGCCTAGTAGTCACACTAAGGAGGGATGAGGTTACGGCCAAGTAGTCACACTAAGGATGGATGAGGTTATGGCCTAGTAGTCACACTGAGGAGGGATGAGGTTACGGCCTAGTAGTCACACTAAGGAGGGATGAGGTTACGGCCTAGTAGTCACACTAAGGAGGGATGAGGTTACGGCCTAGTAGTCACACTGAGGAGGGATGAGGTTACGGCCTAGTAGTCACACTGAGGAGGGATGAGGTTACGGCCTAGTAGTCACACTAAGGAGGGATGAGGTTACGGCCTAGTAGTCACACTAAGGGACGTCTCTGCTGCACTGTTATGCTTAATTTCCAACCTGAGTATCTGACTGTTAATCTACAGTGATCTTGTCAGTTGTCATACTCTAACACATTTTTTTTTTTATCTACAATTTTTATCGGCATAAAGACAGTTGAAAAGGTCAAAAAGATTAAAAGAGTCAAAATTGCGTTGAAGGTTTGTACCAATCTTCGATATAAAATGCCAGTTTCGGTTCAAGTTCAGTCTCCAGTCTGTCATTCTGCACGAGTGTTTGCAAATGTCTTTTCAGTGAACAATTCTCAGAATAGGTGCCCTCATTGGACTAATTTTACATCAGGGTTATGGATTGAAGTCTCAGCTTTCTGTGCTCATTGATATTACAAAACGACTTTTATAAATAGCCAAACCGGCTCAATGTAGTTTTATAGGATTTCGTTAGACCTTGACTCGGTCTAACATCCTCAAGAGTTGAGTCCGATGATGGAAGTTAAACTGTCAGATTCCATTTCACCTTTTTTGTTCTTTCTCATGCCTGAGCCAGTAGCATAGCAGTCATGTGCACATGTTACTACGTTGCGTCGCTTCCTGTGCGTGCGCCTTCTGTATCACCCAGCCCATTTCCCCCATGAGATATAGATCCTTCATGATTGGAGAGTACAGTAGCTTATAGGATAGACTTAGTGTCAACCACTTTTTACTAGGCTGCTATGTTTCTATGTCTGTAACTGGCTCTTCATTGCTTCAGATTTCATATATCAAAGTGTAAGGAAAACTGGGCTGAAACGTGTTTGTGTACGCTTTCATTAGAATCATTAAGGTTGTATCCCAAACCTCCCTATTTAGTGCCCTACTTTTGACCAGGGCCACCATAGGGAGTAGGGGTGCCATTTGTGACCGCAGAGGGGCTCTTGGTGTGTAGGAAGTGTAGTTCATTTTGTATTAGACTGGAAGAGGGTTCCTCAAAAGCATTGGGGAATGTGTGAAGACGCATCAATGTAGGGTTACCAATATTATTGACTATATAACACGACGTACAGATGTTAACTGAAAAGACTTGCAAATGCTCAGAACATGCATGATTCTATACAACCTACCCTTTTGTTTCCATGTGATAAGAATACTCTTGTAATATCCCTGATATTCATATTAACCATTAGACCTATTTCTTCACTAGTTGGCCGAGGATTTAATGGGAATGCACTTTTTTTTTCTTTTTTTTTTTTACAAGGAGAGATTTTAAGTAGGGCCAAGCCTATATTTTAATAGGTTAGGCTATAATTCAATATTTAAAGAGAGAATATTCTAGTTGTACTGACTGGTCTCTGACAGTTGAACATGTATTTTGTTGTGGGCAGTGACAGGAGGCTCCACCAGGTGTTAGAAAGGATCTTTTATGGGATTAAATCAACTGTGGATCTCTGGACTGGTTAATCTGTGTTGTATTACTGTGGATCTCTGGACTGGTTAATCTGTGTTGTATTACTGTGGATCTCTGGACTGGTTAATCTGTGTTGTATTACTGTGGATCTCTGGACTGGTTAATCTGTGCTGTATTACTGTGGATCTCTGGACTGGTTAATCTGTGTTGTATTACTGTGGATCTCTGGACTGGTTAATCTGTGCTGTATTACTGTGGATCTCAGGACTGGTTAATCTGTGTTGTATTACTGTGGATCTCTGGACTGGTTAATCTGTGTTGTATTACTGTGGATCTCTGGACTGGTTAATCTGTGTTGTATTACTGTGGATCTCAGGACTGGTTAATCTGTGTTGTATTACTGTGGATCTCAGGACTGGTTAATCTGTGTTGTATTACCCTGGCCTGGGTCATTCAGACCTGCTGTTGTACCACAACCCTACTGCCTTTCGTATGCCATAACTAGTCCAAGATTGCCAGTATATAAAGCAGCGGCGTAAGAATCAATTCTAAATTGTCAAAATAAAGTAGTGCTGTAAACTGCTGAGAATTTTTATCCCAAATTGCTTGACCGTCGTGCTTTCTAGACTAGCGTTTTGAGTTGTTTGTAAACACGACGACAGTAGATTTTACTAGACTTTGGCTCAAGCTTATATATGGTCACCTGGGGGTTTGGAACAGATGGCTGTAGGATCTTACTAACAACCCTCTAGATCAACATTTTGTAGGGATCACTGATTGGATAGTAAAGACGGGTGGAGTTACCTTACATAAAACATGAATTCATCTAGGCATAGGGTGAATCCCAAATGGAACCCCATATATAGTGCACCACTTTTGACCATGGCCCTTTAGACCAGAGCCTTATGGGCCCTAGTTAAAAGTAGTGCACTATATAGGGAATGGGGTGCCATTTGGGACACAATTTATATGATGTTGCCCATAGGAGAGAACTGCACTGTTAAAGGGGAAATTTGGTTACTCAAGATTTAAACCTGTGAACTCAAATCTGCAGGTCTGTGACGCGGCGCCCATCTTGAACAGAACTAGAGATTAGGACGAAAACCCAAATCGATTCCCTACATAGTGTCCTACTTTTGACCAGGGTCCCTATAGGAAATAGGGTTCCATTTAGGACACAGCCTAAAACCTTCTACATTGCGCTCTAGTGTAACATAACATCTCCTTCCACATGTTTTAAATGTAGCAATACAGTGCAGGGATGAAACCCACTGTGTCCTCCATCTTCCTCCCCCCTCCCTCCATCTGTGGGCAGTGGAGGGTCATCCTGAACCCCCCCCCCCCCTCCTTGATCAAATGCATGGCTTCCATGTAGTGATTCCATCTGCCCCCCCCCCTCTCCTCCTCACAAGCCTGAGCCTACACCAGATGACGTCACAGTAGCCCTGTCCTGCCCTATTATGGGACAGACAGACGGGCTCACTCAAGAGCCTGCGTCCCAAAAGACACCCTATTCCCTATGTTGCGCACTACTTTTGACCAGGCCAGGGCCCACAGAGTAACCATGGGGCTTTGTTCTAAAGTAGTGCACTTTTTAATAGGGAATAGGATGCCATTTGGACGCAGGCCTAGGTGTGAGTTGATTCCTCCGGGCCTGGTGTCCTCTCTCTGGTCCAAACGTATGACATGATGCATGTTCCACATCGTATGTCTCTTGGTAGTGCATGAATGGTGAAAGGTACGTTCTGTTCTCTGCCCTGCTAACCACCCCCAAGGTCTTGTGCAATGAGCATCTACTGTATGATGTATAGTAATGTAAACGTGTGATAAATCATCAACAATGTGTGTGCTGGGGGGGGGAGAAACTCTTTAAAATTTGTATAAAATCTGACTGTTAGTTCAATGTCTACTTCATGTTCATGGTGTCCTGTGCATTTTATTGCTCTGGTCATATAATTATTAACATCAATTGTAAAGCAATCTGAGAGATTTTGAGACCTCTATTTCCTGATTTATAGGTGTATTCTACAGTCTATTTCAGTTTATAACGAGTCAGTTTAATTTCTGAAATCTGTAGACCGGTCTGAGGCAGCCTTCAGTGACTCCTCCTGACTCTTGTCCAATCTGTAGACCGGTCTGAGAGGCAGCCTTCAGTGACTCCTCCTGACTCTTGTCCAATCTGTAGACCGGTCTGAGAGGCAGCCTTCAGTGACTCCTCCTGACTCTTGTCTTGTTCATATGACTCCCTGAGTATAAAGCTAATAATGTGTTGTTTACTAATGTTGTTGTTGTTTACATGCTCCTCCCAGCTGGTACTCCCGGAGTATCTCATCCATGTGTTCTTCTGCGTGATGTTCCTGTGTGCTGCTGAGTGGCTCACCCTCGGCCTCAACATGCCACTGCTGGCCTACCACGTCTGGCGGTACGTACACGTCTAGAACAATCTTGACTTTGACCCGGGATTCCATCCTTGGAGCACTGTCGACCAATGTGCTTTTTAACGGCAATGTTTCCGCGTTAGCACATATCACGTTAATGGTCAAATGCTGCAGATGTCAACTCAATCTGAAATTGACCTTTTTAAATGTCAAGCGCGCTATAACGTTGGATCAGATTTGAGTCCAAGCCTTACGTTACAACATTGTAACCCTTAGATATTCCCGCTGCAACGTTGACCCTTACAACTGTTATTTTCATTTTTTTCACGATTTGTTGAAAACAACTTAATTTATTCTCGACCTGGGTGACTGATTTCCGCTTGGTTTATGCTCCCGTTTGTAATGCTGCCTTTCAGTGTTTTAGTATTGTTGCTACAGAAACCAGTGTAGTTGACTTAGAAAACAAACTGAACACAGCTATGCTTCCTGTTTCAATGCTGGTATGCAGAAATAGTTCAAGTAAATGTTTAATGTGTTCCTTTAGTTATGAGTAAATAGCTGTGTTTGAATACCCATACTAACATACTGTATACTACATACTTAATGAGATAATACTATTAGTTCATTTTAGTATAATGTAAACAAACAGTATCCTTTCGGTTGAGCGTACTAGTACTACGTCTGTCTACCGGAAGTTGATGCTGTTGCTATGCAACCTCTTGCTAGCTTTTTAGCATAACAAATTACTAGCTATACGTTTTATGATTTCGGGTGTGTTTGTAAATTCAATCTGAAGTACCAGAGTGCGCTCTGGGCATTTGTAAATTCAGATTGTTGTCAGATTGTCCGTTCGTAAATTCAGAGCATGTCCCTCTCGGAGAGAGACTAGCTACTTCCAGACACAAATTACCATTTTACTCTCCCTAGCAGAGCTGGTTAGGCTGTTGGTAATTTGTGTCTGGAAGTAGCTAGCCTCTCTCCGAGAGGGACATGCTCTGAATTTACGAACGGACAATCTGAATTTACAAATGCCCAGAGCATACTCTGGCACATCAGATTGAATTTACAAACACACCCGAAATCATAAAATGTATAGCTAGTAATTTGTTACGCTAAAAAGCTAGCAAGAGGTTGCATAGCAACAGCATCAACTTCCGGTAGAAAGACTTAGTGCTTGTACGCTCAACGAACGCACAACATCTATACCACTTAGCTAAGAATGACGTGAATAATCAAGTCAATAAACTTTGGGTAGTTAGTTAGGTATCATGTAGTTAATATACTGGCAAGTTCCAACTTTTAGTAGCCAACTAACGCTAGCTAGCTAGCTAACATACAGGTGCATACTGCTGTAATGATATGCTATGCGTAATGATAGCGTAGGTAAAAAAAAGTCAAGTCATTACTTTATTACACTGCTCAACATTTGTCATCAGTTAAAGCGATGATTTTGTATCCGCTCTCGTCGGACTTCGCCTTCATATTTTCCGCCATTTTCTTCAAATCTGAAAAACGCTATGAAGCCACGCCCATTTTCTGAACAATTGCATTATGGGCCCTAAAAGCATGGAAATAGTGTCCACTGCTTGTATACTTTGTATTTTCACGAATGTAGTACGACATCTGCGAACTTTTAGCATACGACCTATCTATACTATGACCAAAAAGCATACTACGTACTAAATTACATCAGAAATAGTGCGGCTAGTATGAGTATTCGAACACATCTAATGTCTCGTGTTTTCATGCAGATATACGAGTAAATGTTTCATATGTTTCTAAAGATATATCATACATTTGTCTCGTATGTTTTTCTGAAGGTATATGAGCAGGCCGGTGATGAGTGGTCCAGGCCTCTATGATCCAACAACAATCATGAACGCTGACATCCTGGCCTTCTGTCAAAAGGAGGGCTGGTGCAAACTGGCCTTCTACCTCCTCTCCTTCTTCTACTATCTCTATGGGTATGTTATTATCTCTACCTCCTCTACTATCTCTATGGGTATGTTATTATCTCTACCACCTCTACTATCTCTATGGGTATGTTATTATCTCTACCACCTCTACTATCTCTATGGGTATGTTATTATCTCTACCTCTACTATCTCTATGGGTATGTTATTATCTCTACCACCTCTATCTCTGGGCATGTTATTATCTCTACCTCCTCTACTATCTCTACGGGTATGTTATTATCTCTACGGGTATGTTATTATCTCTACGGGTATGTTATTATCTCTATGGGTATGTTATTATCTCTACCTTCTCTACTATCTCTACGAGTATGTTATTATCTCTACGGGTATGTTATTATCTCTACTATCTCTATGGGTATGTTATTATCTCTACCTTCTCTACTATCTCTACGAGTATGTTATTATCTCTATCTCTACGAGTATGTTATTATCTCTACCTCTACTATCTCTACGAGTATGTTATTATCTCTACCTCTACTATCTCTATGTGTATGTTATTATCTCTACCTCTACTATCTCTATGGGTATGTTATTATCTCTACCACTACTATCTCTATGGGTATGTTATTATCTCTACCACCTCTACTATATCTATGGGTATGTTATTATCTCTACCACCTCTACTATATCTACGGGTATGTTATTATCTCTACCACCTCTACTATATCTACGGGTATGTTATTATCTCTACCACCTCTACTATCTCTACGGGTATGTTATTATCTCTACCACCTCTACTATCTCTACGGGTATGTTATTATCTCTACCACCTCTACTATCTCTACGGGTATGTTATTATCTCTACCTCTACTATCTCTACGGGTATGTTATTATCTCTACCTCCTCTACTATCTCTACGGGTATGTTATTATCTCTACCTCCTCTACTATCTCTATGGGTATGTTATTATCTCTACCACCTCTACTATCTCTATGGGTATGTTATTATCTCTACCACCTCTACTATCTCTATGGGTATGTTATTATCTCTACCACTTCTACTATCTCTATGGGTATGTTATTATCTCTACCACTTCTACTATCTCTATGGGTATGTTATCTCTACCACCTCTACTATCTCTACGGGTATGTTATCTCTACCACCTCTACTATCTCTATGGGTATGTTATCTCTACCACCTCTACTATCTCTATGGGTATGTTATTATCTCTACCACCTCTACTATCTCTATGGGTATGTTATTATCTCTACCACCTCTACTATCTCTATGGGTATGTTATTATCTCTACCACCTCTACTATCTCTATGGGTATGTTATTATCTCTACCACCTCTACTATCTCTACGGGTATGTTATTATCTCTACCACCTCTACTATCTCTACGGGTATGTTATTATCTCTACCTCCTCTACTATCTCTACGGGTATGTTATTATCTCTACCTCCTCTACTATCTCTATGGGTATGTTATTATCTCTACCACCTCTACTATCTCTATGGGTATGTTATTATCTCTACCACCTCTACTATCTCTATGGGTATGTTATTATCTCTACCACTTCTACTATCTCTATGGGTATGTTATTATCTCTACCACTTCTACTATCTCTATGGGTATGTTATTATCTCTACCACTTCTACTATCTCTATGGGTATGTTATCTCTACCACCTCTACTATCTCTACGGGTATGTTATCTCTACCACCTCTACTATCTCTATGGGTATGTTATCTCTACCACCTCTACTATCTCTATGGGTATGTTATTATCTCTACCACCTCTACTATCTCTATGGGTATGTTATTATCTCTACCACCTCTACTATCTCTATGGGTATGTTATTATCTCTACCACCTCTACTATCTCTATGGGTATGTTATTATCTCTACCACCTCTACTATCTCTACGGGTATGTTATTATCTCTACCACCTCTACTATCTCTACGGGTATGTTATTATCTCTACCACCTCTACTATCTCTACGGGTATGTTATTATCTCTACCATCTCTACGGGTATGTTATTATCTCTACCTCCTCTACTATCTCTACGGGTATGTTATTATCTCTACCTCTACTATCTCTACGGGCATGTTATTATCTCTACCTCCTCTACTATCTCTATGGGTATGTTATTATCTCTACCACTACTATCTCTATGGGTATGTTATTATCTCTACCACTTCTACTATCTCTATGGGTATGTTATTATCTCTACCACCTCTACTATCTCTACGGGTATGTTATTATCTCTACCACCTCTACTATCTCTACGGGTATGTTATTATCTCTACCACCTCTACTATCTCTACGGGTATGTTATTATCTCTACCTCCTCTATCTCTATGGGTATGTAATATCATCTGCCTATTCAAGGCTGTCTGGTTTTCAAGTGTTACTTGCCATTTATAGTGAATACACTGAAAATCTTACAAGAGCTCATCTTCTTTCACATAATTATCCTAATGAATATCACACCATTAGTCATTTTTGTATTTTTTTTTTTTTTATCCCGTCTTCACTCCAGGCGATATGCCAGAGAATCGATGTAAACATCCTCACCCCAAACAAATGCTCTTTATTTTCCTGATATTTTTTTTCTCTAACAGGATGATCTACGTGTTGGTGAGCTCTTAGAGTGGTCAGAGTAATGATCTGCATGTACGAGATGAAACACTGTGGTTTTAGTGGAGAAGCTGAAACCGGGACCTGCAGGAAGACTGATCATTTACCACAGAGTGATACAAGATGTCCGCCGTTTCAACAGGATGGACTAAACCCCCCCCCCCTCCCAGCGCAGAGCAGAGCGGCCATTACTATACAAAAAAAACATTTCTCCCTTTATTTTTATCTTCAATTTGGGTCACAGCTTTCCGCTCGTTCATAGTTTGTGAGTCCACTGAATGCTTTCTGAGAGGAAGACTAACGAGAACAGACCTTTGGACTCTTTTCCATTATCATGTGATGCTTTAAAATTGATTTCAAATAGTTTATCATGTTTGTTTTTGACCCCCTCCCTACTTTTGACTGTTTACAACCCCCCCCCCCCCCCCCCCCCTTTTGACTGTTTACAAATTAGAAGAGATTCTGTTATGATCAGCATCGTCAGTTATATTCAGAGCTGTGTTGCTTATCTAATAAATACTGTATTAAGGTATTTTGGTTGTGAATTATAATGCCAAGCTTGTGAAAATTATTGTGTTGGGGTTGTCATAATTACATGGTTACTCAATTGTAGAATATTGAAAATACTTTTCTTGCCCAGACACATTGTAAAAACTAGAACTCGCCTAAATAGGTGTGTATAAAGGGTTGAATGAGTCTTATCTTGATCACCTGATGGAAAATGTGTTGCACATACAGGGACAATCAGTATGGTTGTCATATCTTAAACTGTTTATACATTTTTTTTTGATTTACCATGCTTTCTGAAGACTTATCTGACATCTCATTCTACTTTTGTAGCCCTGGTTATACATACTTGCTTTAAAGGGGTGTTTTTGTCTGTAGATGCTAATAGGCAATTTGATGTGACGCTACAGCAATCCCAAGTAGACATGTGTGAACATAACGTTCCTACTGAGGCATATCTGTGTAACCATTGAACTTATGTACTCAAACAACCAATTCCAAAATGTACCTGTTTAGATTTGGCTTCACGTTATTGCATTGGCTTAATGTATATTTCAATTTTGGCTACCAAAAATATCAATTATTTATTTGAGAATGTCACACTATTACATTGTTGCTGGAGCAGTGACGTGTTCGCAGATTTCAGGATTTTTAATCAGGTTGTCTTTATTTGACTTTCTAAAAAGATAAAGAATATTTATCCCAATGTCTTCTGTCTTTGACCAACCTGTAAAGTCATCAGGAAGTGGTTTCTTTTCTTCACTTTAATTTCCACATGTTCGTACTAGAGTAACTCATTTCACCAAGGAAAAGATTCAAATCTGAACACATTTTCAAGGCAATGTTCTGAGAACACATTCATGGTAAGTGCTGCATATATCGGCCCAATCGGGGAGAAATGACAGTCTTTAAAGGGGATCTTCCACAGTACAGATTGAATCTAGACCCAAATCACAACTAGTGAATGACTCCAAGTAAACCTACCCCCACTACACTGATGTGCAACAGATTGGCTCAACAGACAGCTGAGCTACCATTATACTGTACAAATGTGGAGATCACGCCTCACAACAGTCCCGCTTAATAGAAGCCACTTTATTTACTCATTTTGATTCAAATAGTTCTTGCAAACCCATAGAGGCACTCAATCGCAATGTAAAGCCGATATCAGAGCACGACAATACCTAAAACTTTTAATTTAAGAACAAAATGGCTTAAAACAAACATGCTTTTTAAAAAGTGCTATAAGAGAACACATACAATCACATTAAACCATCTCTTTTTGAGAGAGGTTGATATTCATTCAATGCATTTATTACTCCCAATTAATTTAAAAAGAGAGCTCAGTTGATGTTGAAGGGGAATGGTATCACCGCGACACCGATCGCTCTGTTGAGACTGCTTTGGTTTCTTGGTAGGCAGAGTATTTTTCCCGGAACTCATGCAGGAAGTTGTATTGCTGGGCGGGGGGAATTACAGCAACATTATAGAAAATCTGGACAGACAATTCATTAGTGGCTCCAGATCTGTTTCTGCTCTCTTGACAGCAATGGAGCTGGCAAGAGCACAAACAGATCTGGGACCAGGCTTCTACAATAAGATATTTTTTTTATAGAAAGATTAGAAGTGTCTCCTCACCTTGACTGTCTGAATGGCCCCACCCCCTCTGTGCTCTCTTAGGATCTCGATGGCTTTGTTGGGAGTCATGGAGACAGACAGCTGAAGCAGCAGACAGGCAGCAACTGTTGAAGACAGATGGACAGAGACACCCGTTCAGAGTCATGTTGATGACGTTGAGGCAAAATGACAACCCAAAAAAGTATAATAATTCGTACTTAGCCCAGAGCGACCCAGGCCTCCGTAACAACTGGCGAGAGAAGCACAGAATATATTAGTTAAAAACTTGTTCGTTTTGTGAAGACAGGAAAGTGCTACCGGCACTTTAAAACGAACCCCCCCCCCCCCCCCCCCCAAATATTTTGAGTTTGCGCCAATAGGGGCTAAAATGAATACATCAAGTCAAACAATGAATTGGTCAAAGCATGATTTTATTGCATGACACCGTCTGTAATCCAAATGAATACTCTTTCCTACTCACTGGATGACAGTCTTCCTGTTGTTGTGTAGGTTGTCTTGCAGTCCCTCCAGTATCTGGCAGCACTGTTGCAGTTCAGGGGTGCCCCCGTCAGGGAAGGGCAGGTGGTGCACCACGAGCCCCTGCTGCCTGTAGGTCTCCAGCAGGCTAGGCACACGGTACTTATGGAGCTCTCCTCTGGTACAGAACACAAACACATCCTGCACCCCCTGGTTCTGCAGCTCACCTGGACAAAGAAGATGTGAAGATACTGTAGGCATGTGGACCAAATGGCCCCGTATTCCCTTATGTAAAAAAAGAGCACCTATATGTAATAGGATGCTATTTGGGACAATGTCAACAAGCGGATTCAGAACACTACATTAGTCACGTCGGCCTTGACTGCACCGAAAGAGAAGATTTCCCCCCCCTCTCCTCCCACTGACAATGATTACCCATGATGACAAAGACATAACAGTCCACAAACCCATCCAGTCTCACCATAGCCTCTCAGGGGAATTAGCCTACTATTAGGACACTTTAAATCACAGAAATAGGTCAACTTACCAACATCTCTCAGTAAATTTCTTCTGATATCTTTGAATTTGCACCCTGGCAAAGGACATATTCCAAGAAACAGAGAACAGTCCACTATGGACAAGGGCAACCTGTCAGGGAGAATGGTTTATCAATGTTCTACCAGGTCCGTTTAGGCTATGTATAAATACATGGGTCACCTACTTGATCAGTGACATGTGTAACCAGGCCAGTGACCTTTGCCCTGAGTCATGTGTCTGTTAGCAACTTGCCAGGAGATCTGGAAAGGTGTGCGATGTTCTTCACAAACTTCCTCTTCATCAGAGGATGAATCAAACTCACTGGTCCGCATTGTTTCTGGCTGAGGCTGGGTTGGAAGGAAACTATATCAGTCACACACATTTTTTAAAACGACATTAACCGCTAGTTACTGTAATGACAGAACAAGTAGCCGGGCCACTGGCGACCAAACACACACATTCCATGTTTACGTGATCGTCTTGGTCAAGTTCTGTTTCAAGTTATCTTACAGGAGTTAACGTTCTCTCATATCTGTGTTAATGGGGAATCAGTGTTAGACATGAATTGTTAGCTAGCTAGATAATTTGATATGAACGATACAGAAGCTAACGAGCGTTAGCTGGCTGACCTAACTATGGAGTTACCATCGTGCTAGCTTGTTAACGCTAATGGAAAGCAATTTTTTATTTCATTTAATGGCATCGTGAGAACATAGCCTTTAGTTAATCAGAAGCTAAAAATTAAAGACTTTCTTACCAAATACACAATGGATTGACGTTCCAACCAATTTTGACAGATAGTTCATGAAAGCTTGTCAGCTACGATTTAAAAACACACGAGTGTCCAAGCCAGCCAATCAGATCCACGCTCTACTCGTCCACGCCTAAGAGTGCACTCGATTTAAGGCTCGGAGTAACCCGGCCGGTCTAAACATTCATTTGATTTAACGCAGGTTGCTCGTCTTGCGTGGACGCACCCAGGAGATACGAACTGTATCAAGTATCCGTCAGTGCATCCTTTGCACAAATGCACCTGCTATCAAAGGTTCAGGGCGCCGCCACAAGTGCAGTGCCAATTAATGAAATGTCAGTTTTTGCTAAAATAAGTGGATTTGGATGGAGCAAATTTCATGTGATGAGATATTTCTTGATGATCTGAATGGCGGTGGCAAATAACGGTAAGATAACATTCATAGTATCATCAAATTATTACTAGAATTTCATTTGAATATGTTTCATCCTTTCCTATGGGTAGGTTGACTTGATTTTAGAAGACATAATTATTATAACTTTTAGATATAACTGTTATTTTTAAAGGGGAAAAAAAGGTGATACATTGTAATTTCGTATGAATGTTTTAAAACAGGATTTCAGATATCACTTTTCTTTCCAGTGAACCTAATGTATTAAAATAGAAATAGAGAATATAATTACTTATCAACTGGTTAACATTGAATATTTGTAGGAATTAACTGGTGTATGGACTCTCTTTATGTTATAATACTGTATCTGATCTGTCCTTCTGCTGTTAGGCTTAGAAGGAGGTAGTTTGGCCTCTTGTCTTTGGTCCCTGCAGTGTAGAGCTGTTTGCCAGGTTAGTCACTTCCCCCTCACCAGGGGAATCGCTGGCAGGGGCAGTTCTAGCTTGGGTACTATAAACAGACGCTGTCAGACCACTGACTAGAGTACAATAAGTATACTACATTTATGATTTGGTGCAGGGTTTCCTTCTTGAAAAATATTTATCAAGACAGACAGCAGGACATAACATTCAGTCAGGTTGTCAGGACTAACAACTTGTTAATGTTGCACTTTGTATTTTATAATGAAATACAACACTTTTGTTCTATGATTTTACTTGTTTTATTGGGTCAGTCAGTGACTAGGTTAGTCAGGAACATAGAATCTATAGAAAGAGCTTTTTAAACCCTGGCAATTTGAGTGGTAAACTCATTCTATGGATGATATTTCTATGGTTAGGAAGAGGTTACCATGACTACAGAGAGAGCAGAGCAGACAGAGAGAAAAGAGGTTAAATGCCGGGTCTTTGTCACTATTGTGTCCCGCCCTGATATCCAATCTGGGTTGGAGGAAAGGAAGGATTCATTCCCAGAGGAATTATAGAGCTCTGCTCTCTGTGCTAACCTGTGATCTGAGAGGTAAAGCCACGTTGAAGAGGGTAAAACCTCTGATATTTATGACTGGTGTGAATAGGCAAAGACATGGAGATTGTACTCCGGGTTCGAGGGACACAGGAGAGAGACTGTTCCTCAGTTTACTGGTCTTTAATCTTGATGGTAGGTTTAACAGAGTTCAGGCTTCTGTACCGTCTTTAAGCTGCAGTTGTCCAGTGTTGTGTGTCCGTACACTGTGGTCAGAAAGTTAAACGATGAAATAGAATCAATACAATGGTTTGACCTCTTAGAATAAGGCACATATTAATGAGCAAATAGCAAGCACTAGAGCTAAACAATTCTCCTCTGCTATGATAATACATACATACATACATACATACATACATACATACATACATACATACATACATACATACATACATACATACATACATACATACATACATACATATACATATACATATATACATACATACATATACATATATACACACACACACACACACACACACACACACACACACACACACACACACACACACACACACACACACACACACACACACACACATACACATACATATACACATATATATATATATATACAGTACCAGTCAAATTATTGGACACACCTACTCATTCAAGGGTTTTTCTTTATTTTTACTATTTTCTACATTGTACAATAACAGTGAAGACATCGAAACTATGAAATAACACACATGGAATCATGTAGTAACCAAAAAAGTGTTAAACAAATTAAAATATATTTTATATTTGAGAATCTTCAAAGTAGCAACCCTTGATGACAGCTTTGCAAACTCTTGGCATTCTCTCAACCAGCTTCATGAGGTAGTCACCTGGAATGCATTTCAATTAACAGGTGTGCCTTGTTAAAAGTTCATTTGTGGAATTTCTTTCTATCTTAATGCGTTTGAGCCAATCAATGGTGTTGTGACGAGGTAGGGGTGGTATACAGAAGATAGCCCTATTTGGTAAAATACAAAGTCCATATTATGGCAAGAACAGCTCAAATAAGCAAAGAGACAGTCCATCATTACTTTAAGACATAAAGGTCAGTCAAAACGGAAAATGTCAAGAACTTTTCAAGTTTCTTCAAGTGCAGTCACAAAAACCATCAAGCGCTATGATGAAACTGGCTCTCATGAGGACCGCCACAGGAATGGAAGACCCAGAGTTCTCTCTGCTGCAGAGGATATGTTCATTAGAGTTACCAGCCTCAGAAATTGCAGCCCAAATAAATGCTTCACAGTGTTCAAGTAAAAGACACATCTCAACATCAACTGTTCAGAGGAGACTGCGTGAATCAGGCCTTTGTGGTCGAATTGCTGCAAAGAAACCACTACTAAAGGACACCAATAATAAGAAGAGACTTGCTTGGGCCAAGAAACACGAGCAATGGACATTAGACCGGTGGACATCTGTCCTTTGGTCTGATGAGTCCAAATTTGAGATTTTTTGTTCCAACTGCCATGTCTTTACAAGACGCAGAGTTGGTGAAGGGATGATCTCTGCATGTGTGGTTCCCACTGTGAAGCACGGAGGAGGTGTGATGGTGTTTTGCTGGTGACATTGTCAGTGATTTATTTAGAATTCAAGGCACACTTAACCAGCCTGGCTACCACAGCATTCTGCAGCGATACACCATCCCATCTGGTTTGCGCTTAGTGGGACTATCATTTGTTTTTCATCAGGACAATGACCCAAAACACACCTCCAGGCTGTGTAAGGGCTATTTGACCAAGAAGGAGAGTGATGGAGTGCTGCATCAGATGACCTGGCCTCCACAATCACCTGACCTCAACCCAATTGAGATGGTTTGGGATGAGTTAAACCGCAGAGTGAAGGAAAAGCAGCCAACAGTGCTCAGTATATGTGGGAAATCCTTCAAGACTGTTGGAAAAGCATTCCTCATGAAGCTGGTTGAGAGAATGCCAAGAGTGTGCAAAGCTGTCATCAAGGCAAAGAGTGGCTACTTAGAATCTAAAATATATTTTTGTTTGTTTAACACTTTTATGATTACTACATGATTCCATATGTGTTATTTCATAGTTTTGAGGTCTTCATTATTCTTCTACAATGTAGAAAATAGTAACAATAAAGAAAAACCCTTGAATGAGTAGGTGTGTTTTAACTGGTACTGTATATATATATATATAATGATTCAAAACAAGACACAAAATGGCAACAACTTAGTTAGCTAGCCAGCTAATATGACAGGAAAAGTTACTTAGCAGGCATAAAAACAAGTGCATAAAATACCACATGACAAGAATGTGACCAAAATAATGACAACTCTGTCAGAAAACATGAGGAAACAAATGCTGTACTCACAGCTGTTGCATTTACGCACAGTGAAGGGTAAAACAGTTAGAAAGAAAACTGAGGTTCCTCTCCACAGCCGCAGCCCTTAAGAAAAAAGATAGCAGTTATAGTGTAGTATAGCTCCAGTATGCTGTAAATACTGAGTCCAAAATATATATTTTTACTGCAGTAATTTTGCAGTGTAATTGCAGTTAGAGTGTAGTATAACTGCGATTACACTGCAATTATTCAGCAATTACTGCGTCCAAAATACCACAGTCGACTGCAGTTACTGCACTTTTTACTGCAGTTTCAAAACTGCAATCTTGTTTTTGTAAGGGCTGCTGAACTTAGGGATGAACCCTCTGCGAGCGTGTGCTGAGCTTAGGGATGAACCCTCTGCGAGCGTGTGCTGAGCTTAGGGATGAACCCTCTGCGAGCGTGTGCTGAGCTTAGTGATGAACCCTCTGCGAGCGTGTGCTGAGCTTAGTGATGAACCCTCTGCGAGCGTGTGCTGAGCTTAGGGATGAACCCTCTGCGAGCGTGTGCTGAGCTTAGGGATGAACCCTCTGCGAGCGTGTGCTGAGCTGACAGAGGTTGTGTTTATAGATGTTTGCTCGTCTTCCCACAGAGCTTATGAAGCCTCAGGAGGGAGAGCTAGTCAGTGAGATCTCCAAGGTAAACCTGTTTACTCCCTGATTATCCTCCCTCACATATTAACTACCTCGGCGTATTCCCCATGTTTAAAACACACCCAACGTCTGGGCCTACATCCCAAATGGCACCCTATTCGCTATGTAGTGCACTACTTTTGACCAGGGCCCTAATAGGGACTAGTGCACTACTTTTGACCAGGGCCCTAATAGGGACTAGTGCACTACATAGGTAATAGTGAGCCATTTGGGCTACTAACTTCCTTCGAACCCCTTGTTACATTATAGACCATCTCTGATACCTCTCATATTGTCTCATGTTGTAGCCCACACTGTGTTGTGTTGTTGTGTTATCTACATTTACATTTACATTTAAGTCATTTATCTAATTGAATGTTGATTTTTACGTTGACAGGCTGTGGAATCATTTTTCCTTTCTGAGGACAATGGCCACCTGCACACCCAGGTTGTACAACTGATGCATAATGCATTTGACACAATAGTTGTAATACAATTGAAATATTTATTTTTTTGTGAAACAATAGAACGAGTTTTGTCTGCACAATTGTTTATTTATTTTTTGACTCAACCATATCTGTAATGTCTCCACGACGCTCGTGTAGTTATTTGTGTGCAGTAAAACTCTCCGCTTGTGTCACAACCGTTGTGTCAACTGTGTTGTAAATCCGTTGTACAACATGAGTGTGTACGGGGCCAATAAAGTATGCATTGAGTTGATACAATGATTATGATTTGTGCAATGGGAGAGTTTGTCTGTTACACAAATGTTTACACAACCGTTGTGTAGCTCACTGTCTCTCTTTTTATTTATACAGAACAAAATATATATAAACGCAACATGCAAGAATTTAAAAGATTTTACTGAGTTACAGAGTTCATATAAGGAAACCAGTCAATTTAAATAAATCCATTAGACCCTAATTTATGGATTTCACATGACTGGGAATACAGATATGCATCTGTTGGTCACGGATACCATTAAAAAAGTTAGGGGTGTGGATCAGTTAACCAGTCACTATCTGGTGTGACCACCGTTTGCCTCATGCAGCACGACACATCTCCTTCACATAGAGTTAATCAGGATGTTGATTGTGGCCTGTGGAATGTTGTCCCATTCCTCTTCAATGGCTGTGTGTGAAGTTGCTGGATATTGGAGGGAACTGGAAAGCGCTGTCGTACACGTTAATCCAGGGCATCCCAAACATGAGATCATGAAGCCCACGTGGTCTGCGGTTGTGAGACCGGTTGGACGTACTGACAAATTCTCTAAAACAACGTTGGAGGCGGTAAAGAAATTAACATTCATTCAACATTGGCTCCCGAGTGGCGCAATGGTCTAAGGCACTGCATCTCAGTGCAAGAGGTGTCACTATAGTACCTGGTTCAAATCCAGGTTGTATCACATCCGGCCGTGATTGGGAGTCTCGTAAGGCGGTGCACAATTGGCCCAGCGCCGTCCGGGTTTGGCCGGAGTAGGTCGTCATTGTAAATAAGAATGTGTTCTTAACTGACTTGCCTAGTTAAAAAAAGGTTACACATTAATTTCTCTGGCAACAGCTCTGGTGGACGTTCCTGCAGTCAGCACGCTCCCTCAAAACTGTGGCGTTGTGTGACAAAACTGCACATTGCCTTTTGTTGTCCCCAGCACAAGGTGCACCTGTGTAATAATCATGCTGTTTAATCAGCTTCTTGATATGCCACACCCATTAGGTGGATGGATTATCTTGGCAAAGGAGAAATCCTCACTAACTGGGATGTTAACAAATTTGTGCCCAAACATTTAGAGAAATAATACTTTTGTGCGTAGGGAACATTTCTGGGACCAACATTTTGCATGTTGCGTTTATATTTTTGTTCAGTGTATGTTATTTTGCCTTTAATTAACCAAGTATAACCGGGTTTCAATCCGATCGTGCATAGCCGACAATGTGGCTTTTAAAGGCTATGTTCCCTCGTGCGCGGAGACTGTATTCACGGTTAACACTGTAGATGTCGTCTCAATTAGAAATTAGCCTACATTTAAATGCCACAATCGGATTGAATCCTGGCCGAAGTAATTGAGAACACATGCTCTTTACCTATAACAACCTGACACTATCTATCCATGTCCTGTATCTGTTCATCTATCCATCCATCCATCCATCCATCCATGTATCCATCCATGTATCCATCCATGTATCCATCCATGTATCCACCCATCCATCCATGTATCCATCCATGTATCCACCCATCCATCCATGTATCCATCCACCCATCCATCCATGTATCCATCCATGTATCAATCAATGTATCCATCCATGTATCCACCCATCCATGTATCCACCCATCCATGTATCCATCCATCCATCCATGTATCCACCCATCCATGTATCCATCCACCCATCCATCCATGTATCCATCCACCCATCCATCCATGTATCCATCCATCCATCCATCCATGTATCCATCCATCCATGTATCCACCCATCCATCCATCCATCCATGTATCCACCCATCCATGTATCCATCCATTCATGTATCCATCCCTCCATCCATGTATCCATGTATCCATCCATCCATCCCTCCATCCATGTATCCATCCATCCATCCATCCATGTATCCATCCATCCATCCCTCCATCCATGTATCCATCCATCCATCCATGTATCCATCCATGTATCCATCCATGTATCCATCCATCCATCCATGTATCCATGTATCCATCCACCCATCCATCCATGTATCCCTCCATCCATGTATCGAATCCATGTATCCATCCATCCATGTATCCATGTATCCATCCATCCATGTATCCATCCATCCATGTATCCATCCATCCATGTATCCATGTATCCATCCATCCATCCCTCCATCCATGTATCCATCCATCCATCCATCCATGTATCCATCCACCTATCCATCCAAGTATCCATCCATCCATCCATGTATCCATCCATCCATCCCTCCATCCATGTATCCATCCATCCATCCATCCATGTATCCATCCACCTATCCATCCATGTATCCATCCATCCATCCATCCATGTATCCATCCATCCATGTATCCATCCATCCATGTATCCATCCATCCATCCATCCATGTATCCCTCCATCCATGTATCCATCCATCCATGTATCCATCCATCCATGTATCCCTCCATCCATGTATCCATCCATCCATCCATCCATCCCTCCATCCATGTATCGAATCCATGTATCCATCCATGTATCCATCCATCCATGTATCCATCCATCCATGTATCCATGTATCCATCCATCCATCCATGTATCCATCCATCCATCCATGTATCCATCCATCCATGTATCCCTCCATCCATGTATCCATCCATCCATCCATGTATCCATCCATCCATCCATGTATCCATCCATCCATCCATGTATCCATCCATCCATGTATCCCTCCATCCATGTATCCATCCATGTATCCATCCATCCATCCATGTATCCCTCCATCCATGTATCCATCCATGTATCCATCCATCCATGTATCCATCCATCCATCCATCCATGTATCCCTCCATCCATGTATCCATCCATCCATGTATCCATCCATCCATGTATCCCTCCATCCATGTATCCATCCATCCATCCCTCCATCCATCCCTCCATCCATGTATCCCTCCATCCATGTATCCATCCATCCATCCATCCATGTATCCCTCCATCCATCCATCCATCCATGTATCCATCCATCCATCCATCCATGTATCCCTCCATCCATGTATCCATCCATCCATCCATCCATCCATCCCTCCATCCATGTATCCATCCATCCATGTATCCATCCATGCACCCCCCCCCCCCCCCCCCTTCCATCTCTCTCTCCCTCCTCCAGCTCCAGGGCCTGGTGTCAGAGCTGAAGGTGGGCTTCTCCAGTGCTCTGTATGAGCTGAGTCAGATCCAGCATGGAGACAGTGATATCAGGGAGGAGGTGGGAGAAGCCCGGAGGAGCTGTGAGAGAAAGGCCCTGCGCATGGAGACCCTGGTTGAATCTCTCAGGGTGAGATGGAGTTCAAGCAGGTCATGAGACCAAAGAGATGGGTCCCCAGGAACATCGCCTTTAAACGGTCGACAACGCTCTACAAAGTGTGCTTGGATTTAATCTCGGCCGAGGCTTTTATAAGAGCATAGAGACTACGGAACGGGAATTACGATCATGATGTTTTGAATCAATAATTTGCTAAAACAACAACCTCAGAGAAGATGAAGTTAACATGGAACAATTGTCACCCCACAGGATGAACTGGGAGAGATGCGTTGCCAGATCCTGCAACTCTGTGGCAGCAACAGGCAGAGGTCTCCTATACAACAGGAGGTAAAGGTGACACAATCAGCTCTGGCAACCCAGAGAGACAGGTAATCAGTAACATCCATACAGACACCACTAAATCATCTGTAGAAAGTAATGATTGATTAATATGCTGGTCTTTTAGAAATCGTAATCCAAATATATTGTACTGTTATTGTCAAAACATGAATACATATATTGTATTGGATCAATAGTGTCCAGCAGCTATCTAGCCTGGGTCCCAGTCTGTTTCTCCTATCATTCCACTCCGTATCATCCCAAATGTTTGGCAATGACACGGAGTACAAAGAGTGGAATGGTACAACACATTACAGGTTCTAGGTTTTAGACTAGCAGCTATCTTCGGTTCTTGTCAAAGTGTGTTTTAGGAGGATCCGGGCACCCAGATGGATTTCTGATGTACATTTTCTTTACTATCTGGTAGTAATACAGGTCTGTACTATCTGGTCTGTACTATCAGGTCTGTACTATCAGGTCTGTACTATCTGGTCTGTACTATCTGGTCTGTACTATCAGGTCTGTACTATCTGGTCTGTACTATCTGGTCTGTACTATCAGGTGGTAATACAGGTCTGTACTATCTGGTCTGTACTATCTGGTAGTAATACAGGTATGTTCTATCAGGTGGTAATACAGGTCTGTACTATCAGGTCTGTACTATCTGGTCTGTACTATCTGGTAGTAATACAGGTCTGTACTATCTGGTCTGTACTATCTGGTGGTAATACAGGTCTGTACAATCTGGTCTGTACTATCTGGTGGTAATACAGGTCTGTACTATCTGGTCTGTACTATCTGGTGGTAATACAGGTCTGTACTATCTGGTCTGTACTATCTGGTCTGTACTATCTGGTCTGTACTATCTGGTAGTAATACAGGTCTGTACTATCTGGTCTGTACTATCTGGTGGTAATACAGGTCTGTACTATCTGGTCTGTACTATCTGGTCTGTACTATCTGGTAGTAATACAGGTCTGTACTATCTGGTCTGTACTATCTGGTCTGTACTATCTGGTCTGTACTATCTGGTGGTAATACAGGTCTGTACTATCTGGTCTGTACTATCAGGTCTGTACTATCTGGTAGTAATACAGGTCTGTACTATCTGGTCTGTACTATCTGGTCTGTACTATCTGGTAGTAATACAGGTCTGTACTATCTGGTCTGTACTATCTGGTCTGTACTATCTGGTCTGTACTATCTGGTCTGTACTATCTGGTCTGTACTATCAGGTCTGTACTATCTGGTCTGTACTATCTGGTCTGTACTATCTGGTAGTAATACAGGTCTGTACTATCTGGTCTGTACTATCAGGTCTGTACTATCTGGTAGTAATACAGGTCTGTACTATCAGGTCTGTACTATCTGGTCTGTACTATCTGGTAGTAATACAGGTATGTACTATCAGGTCTGTACTATCTGGTGGTAATACAGGTCTGTACTATCTGGTCTGTACTATCAGGTCTGTACTATCTGGTCTGTACTATCTGGTAGTAATACAGGTCTGTACTATCTGGTCTGTACTATCTGGTAGTAATACAGGTCTGTACTATCTGGTGGTAATACAGGTCTGTACTATCTGGTAGTAATACAGGTATGTACTATCTGGTAGTAATACAGGTCTGTACTATCTGGTAGTAATACAGGTCTGTACTATCTGGTCTGTACTATCAGGTCTGTACTATCTGGTGGTAATACAGGTCTGTACTATCTGGTAGTAATACAGGTCTGTACTATCTGGTAGTAATACAGGTCTGTACTATCTGGTGGTAATACAGGTCTGTACTATCTGGTAGTAATACAGGTCTTGTGGTGAACGGGAGGAGCCACTGTGAGTGCAGTGCCAGCAGCACGTCATCCTCTTCGAACAGGGGCAGAGTCCTGCTCCACTGCTACCTGCAGGGGCTCAAGGCCGGGATGTATGAGGGGACAGGTAAGTCCACACTGTACAAATACACTCTGTAAAACACCGTGCGATGTTTAACAGTGAGAATGGCAGAATGGTGAACTTACTAAATGACTAGAGTTTGACTGTGTGATATTAGGTTTCTTCTTGTGTCAATATTTTCCGTCTGGATTTTAATGATTTGTATGGGAACTCAACGTTCCCCAAACAAAGGGGGGTGCACGTTTTTTTGTTGTTGTTTTTTTGCCTTATCACTACACAGCTGATTAAAATAATCAACTCGTCATCAGGCTTTGAGTATTTGAATCAATGCTGCTAGGGAAAACAACTAAAATGTGCACTTCTTGGGGTCCCCGGGACCGAGTTTGGGAACCGCAGCAGTAACTTACTTGTTTATTCAGGACAGGGCAAAGAAAAAAAGGTAGATCTCTGATCTAGGATCAGTTTTGCCTTTTAGATCATAAGACTATATGGACAGATCCTAGATCATTGCCAGCAATATAAATCAGGGGCCGTGTTAAGCATCTCAGTGTACGAGTGCTGATCTCGGATCAGTTTAGCTTTTTAAATCTTACTGAATAAGATGGAGCTTGATCCTGTATCACCAGTCCTACTCTGAGATGTTTCACACGGGCCCTTTATGAACACGGGCCCAGATTTATATTATCACAACACTAGAACAGCTTTTATTCTCATACTATTGCTCCTATTTAGAAGTTGATAGTTTGCATCACAGGCTGTTGGAGAAGGTTTGAATTCTAACTGTCACAGGCTGTTGGAGAAGATTTGAATTCTAACTGTCACAGGCTGTTGGAGAAGGTTTGAATTCTAACTGTCACAGGCTGTTGGAGAAGGTTTGAATTCTAACTGTCACAGGCTGTTGGAGAAGGTTTGAATTCTAACTGTCACAGGCTGTTGGAGAAGGTTTGAATTCTAACTGTCACAGGCTGTTAGAGAAGGTTTGAATCCTAACTGTCACAGGCTGTTAGAGAAGGTTTGATTCCTAACTGTCACAGGCTGTTAGAGAAGGTTTGAATCCTAACTGTCACAGGCTGTTAGAGAAGGTTTGATTCCTAACTGTCACAGGCTGTTAGAGAAGGTTTGATTCCTAACTGTCACAGGCTGTTGGAGAAGGTTTGAATTCTAACTGTCACAGGCTGTTGGAGAAGATTTGAATTCTAACTGTCACAGGCTGTTGGAGAAGGTTTGAATTCTAACTGTCACAGGCTGTTGGAGAAGGTTTGAATTCTAACTGTCACAGGCTGTTGGAGAAGGTTTGAATTCTAACTGTCACAGGCTGTTGGAGAAGGTTTGAATTCTAACTGTCACAGGCTGTTAGAGAAGGTTTGAATCCTAACTGTCACAGGCTGTTAGAGAAGGTTTGATTCCTAACTGTCACAGGCTGTTAGAGAAGGTTTGAATCCTAACTGGCACAGGCTGTTAGAGAAGGTTTGATTCCTAACTGTCACAGGCTGTTAGAGAAGGTTTGATTCCTAACTGTCACAGGCTGTTGGAGAAGGTTTGAATTCTAACTGTCACAGGCTGTTGGAGAAGGTTTGATTCCTAACTGTCACAGGCTTTTAGAGAAGGTTTGAATCCTAACTGTCACAGGCTGTTGGAGAAGGTTTGAATTCTAACTATCACAGGTTGTTAGAGAAGGTTTGAATTCTAACTGTCACAGGCTGTTGGAGAAGGTTTGAATTCTAACTGTCACAGGCTGTTGGAGAATGTTTGAATTCTAACTGTCACAGGCTGTTGGAGAAGGTTTGAATTCTAACTGTCACAGGCTGTTGGAGAAGGTTTGAATTCTAACTGTCACAGGCTGTTGGAGAAGGTTTGAATTCTAACTGTCACAGGCTGTTGGAGAAGGTTTGAATTCTAACTGTCACAGGCTGTTGGAGAAGGTTTGAATTCTAACTGTCACAGGCTGTTAGAGAAGGTTTGATTCCTAACTGTCACAGGCTGTTGGAGAAGGTTTGAATTCTAACTGTCACAGGCTGTTGGAGAAGATTTGAATCCTAACTGTCACAGGCTGTTAGAGAAGGTTTGATTCCTAACTGTCACAGGCTGTTGGAGAAGGTTTGAATTCTAACTGTCACAGGCTGTTAGAGAAGGTTTGATTCCTAACTGTCACAGGCTGTTGGAGAAGGTTTGAATTCTAACTGTCACAGGCTGTTGGAGAAGATTTGAATCCTAACTGTCACAGGCTGTTAGAGAAGGTTTGATTCCTAACTGTCACAGGCTGTTAGAGAAGGTTTGATTCCTAACTGTCACAGGCTGTTGGAGAAGGTTTGAATTCTAACTGTCACAGGCTGTTGGAGAAGGTTTGATTCCTAACTGTCACAGGCTGTTGGAGAAGGTTTGAATCCTAACTGTCACAGGCTGTTGGAGAAGGTTTGAATTCTAACTATCACAGGTTGTTAGAGAAGGTTTGAATTCTAACTGTCACAGGCTGTTGGAGGTTTGAATTCTAACTGTCACAGGCTGTTGGAGAAGGTTTGAATTCTAACTGTCACAGGCTGTTGGAGAAGGTTTGAATTCTAACTGTCACAGGCTGTTAGAGAAGGTTTGATTCCTAACTGTCACAGGCTGTTAGAGAAGGTTTGAATCCTAACTGTCACAGGCTGTTAGAGACGGTTTGAATCCTAACTGTCACAGGCTGTTGGAGAAGGTTTGAATCCTAGCTGTCACAGGCTGTTAGAGAAGGTTTGATTCCTAACTGTCACAGGCTGTTGGAGAAGGTTTGAATTCTAACTGTCACAGGTTGTTGGAGAAGGTTTGATTCCTAACTGTCACAGGCTGTTAGAGAAGGTTTGAATCCTAACTGTCACAGGCTGTTGGAGAAGGTTTGAATTCTAACTATCACAGGTTGTTAGAGAAGGTTTGAATTCTAACTGTCACAGGCTGTTGGAGAAGGTTTGAATTCTAACTGTCACAGGCTGTTGGAGAAGGTTTGAATTCTAACTGTCACAGGCTGTTGGAGAAGGTTCGAATTCTAACTGTCACAGGCTGTTGGAGAAGGTTTGAATTCTAACTGTCACAGGCTGTTGGAGAAGGTTTGAATCCTAACTGTCACAGGCTGTTAGAGAAGGTTTGAATCCTAACTGTCACAGGCTGTTGGAGAAGGTTTGAATCCTAGCTGTCACAGGCTGTTAGAGAAGGTTTGAATCCTAACTGTCACAGGCTGTTAGAGAAGGTTTGATTCCTAACTGTCACAGGCTGTTCGAGAAGGTTTGAATCCTAACTGTCACAGGCTGTTGGAGAAGGTTTGAATCCTAACTGTCACAGGCTGTTGGAGAAGGTTTGAATCCTAAGCATCCTGCCTATACATAGATTGAAGTACAATACCGACATGGCTTCTGTAGTAGGTTAAAGCTGTGTGCTAGAAAACCTTGGTGGAGCATGGGGGATGTAGGCATTGTGTTGCTCCTGAATTTCCTTTATTTTTCAGCTTCAGACCAATGCCTACTTCTCACTTAAAACATATTTTTTTGTTTTTAATTTCCATGGTTTTTACGCTGGCAGGTAATGTTCTGTTAAAGGTGCACCGTACATTTCCACATGTAAAGACAGATTTGTTTTGATCATCCAAAAGTCTGCTATTGGCAGTGCTATTGTAACCTTTCATTTGGCCTCTGCCAAAAGGTCTGGGCCTTAATGGCACAGGTGGTGTGCTGGCATAACTACAAGGGTTGCTGGTTTAAACTCTGCTGACTGTTGCCTTCTAACAGCTCAAATCCGTTTTTGAACAAACTATTAAAGTATGTTTAGAATTTACCACGGATAGTCAAAAGTCATTGTCTGCAGATTTCTGAAGGTAAAGAGTAAAATAGGACTAAATTCTAATTGAAAGCAGAGCAAAAGAAGACGGTTTTGTCATTGACTTTTGAGGGTCGTATTTATTTATTTTTACCTTTTATTAAACTAAATTCAAAAGGCACTCGCACATCTGAGCAATCTTATTTGCAGGTGCATGGCAACAATTGAACAAGATGAAGGAAAAAGGAAACTGCACACTGCTCTTGATACCGATATTTAATAAGCTTACGTATCAGCCTCATGGCCAATAACAGGCCTAGGAACAGTTAGTTAACTGCCTGATCAGGGGCAGAACGACAGATTTGTACCTTGTCAGCTCAGGGATTTGAACTTGCAACTTTTCGGTTACATGTCCAATGCTCTAACCACTAGGCTATCCTGCCACTCACGTTTAACTCAGTCATAAACATTAAACAAATATATCCCCATGAGCTGCACCTTTCTTATACCTTTCTTATTTATACACTTGTTTAAAAAAAGATTGCAGTATAACTACAGTACACTGCAGTATAACTACAGTACATTGCAGTATAACTACAGTTAGATTGCAGTATAACTACAGTACACTGCAGTATAACTACAGTACACTGCAGTATAACTACAGTTAGAGTGCAGTATAACTACAGTACACTGCAGTATAACTACAGTACACTGCAGTATAACTACAGTTAGAGTGCAGTATAACTACAGTACACTGCAGTATAACTACAGTACACTGCAGTATAACTACAGTTAGAGTGCAGTATAACTACAGTTAGAGTGCAGTATAACTACAGTTAGAGTGCAGTATAACTACAGTTAGAGTGCAGTATAACTACAGTTAGAGTGCAGTATAACTACAGTTAGAGTGCAGTATAACTACAGTTAGAGTGCAGTATAACTACAGTTAGAGTGCAGTATAACTACAGTTAGAGTGCAGTATAACTACAGTTAGAGTGCAGTATAACTACAGTTAGAGTGCAGTATAACTACAGTTAGAGTGCAGTATAACTACAGTTAGAGTGCAGTATAACTACAGTTAGAGTGCAGTATAACTACAGTTAGAGTGCAGTATAACTACAGTACACTGCAGTATAACTACAGTTAGAGTGCAGTATAACTACAGTACACTGCAGTATAACTACAGTTAGAGTGCAGTATAACTACAGTTAGAGTGCAGTATAACTACAGTACACTGCAGTATAACTACAGTTAGAGTGCAGTATAACTACAGTACACTGCAGTATAACTACAGTTAGAGTGCAGTATAACTACAGTTAGAGTGCAGTATAACTACAGTTAGAGTGCAGTATAACTACAGTTAGAGTGCAGTATAACTACAGTACACTGCAGTATAACTACAGTTAGATTGCAGTATAACTACAGTACACTGCAGTATAACTACAGTTAGAGTGCAGTATAACTACAGTACACTGCAGTATAACTACAGTTAGAGTGCAGTATAACTACAGTTAGAGTGCAGTATAACTACAGTTAGAGTGCAGTATAACTACAGTTAGAGTGCAGTATAACTACAGTACATTGCAGTATAACTACAGTTAGAGTGCAGTATAACTACAGTACACTGCAGTATAACTACAGTTAGAGTGCAGTATAACTACAGTACACTGCAGTATAACTACAGTTAGAGTGCAGTATAACTACAGTACACTGCAGTATAACTACAGTTAGAGTGCAGTATAACTATAGTTAGAGTGCAGTATAACTACAGTACACTGCAGTATAACTACAGTACACTGCAGTATAACTACAGTTAGAGTGCAGTATAACTACAGTACACTGCAGTATAACTACAGTACATTGCAGTATAACTACAGTTAGAGTGCAGTATAACTACAGTTAGAGTGCAGTATAACTACAGTTAGAGTGCAGTATAACTACAGTACACTGCAGTATAACTACAGTTAGATTGCAGTATAACTACAGTACACTGCAGTATAACTACAGTTAGAGTGCAGTATAACTACAGTTAGAGTGCAGTATAACTACAGTACACTGCAGTATAACTACAGTACACTGCAGTATAACTACAGTTAGAGTGCAGTATAACTACAGTTAGAGTGCAGTATAACTACAGTACACTGCAGTATAACTACAGTTAGAGTGCAGTATAACTACAGTACACTGCAGTATAACTACAGTTAGAGTGCAGTATAACTACAGTTAGAGTGCAGTATAACTACAGTTAGAGTGCAGTATAACTACAGTACACTGCAGTATAACTACAGTTAGAGTGCAGTATAACTACAGTACACTGCAGTATAACTACAGTACATTGCAGTATAACTACAGTTAGATTGCAGTATAACTACAGTACACTGCAGTATAACTACAGTACACTGCAGTATAACTACAGTTAGAGTGCAGTATAACTACAGTTAGAGTGCAGTATAACTACAGTACACTGCAGTATAACTACAGTTAGAGTGCAGTATAACTACAGTACACTGCAGTATAACTACAGTTAGATTGCAGTATAACTACAGTTAGATTGCAGTATAACTACAGTACACTGCAGTATAACTACAGTTAGAGTGCAGTATAACTACAGTACACTGCAGTATAACTACAGTTAGAGTGCAGTATAACTACAGTTAGATTGCAGTATAACTACAGTACACTGCAGTATAACTACAGTTAGAGTGCAGTATAACTACAGTTAGAGTGCAGTATAACTACAGTTAGAGTGCAGTATAACTACAGTACACTGCAGTATAACTACAGTACACTGCAGTATAACTACAGTTAGAGTGCAGTATAACTACAGTTAGAGTGCAGTATAACTATAGTTAGAGTGCAGTATAACTACAGTACACTGCAGTATAACTACAGTTAGAGTGCAGTATAACTACAGTACACTGCAGTATAACTACAGTTAGAGTGCAGTATAACTACAGTTAGAGTGCAGTATAACTATAGTTAGAGTGCAGTATAACTACAGTACACTGCAGTATAACTACAGTTAGAGTGCAGTATAACTACAGTACACTGCAGTATAACTACAGTTAGAGTGCAGTATAACTACAGTACACTGCAGTATAACTACAGTTAGAGTGCAGTATAACTACAGTTAGAGTGCAGTATAACTACAGTTAGAGTGCAGTATAACTACAGTACACTGCAGTATAACTACAGTTAGAGTGCAGTATAACTACAGTTAGAGTGCAGTATAACTACAGTTAGAGTGCAGTATAACTACAGTACACTGCAGTATAACTACAGTTAGAGTGCAGTATAACTACAGTTAGAGTGCAGTATAACTACAGTTAGAGTGCAGTATAACTACAGTTAGAGTGCAGTATAACTACAGTTAGAGTGCAGTATAACTACAGTTAGAGTGCAGTATAACTACAGTTAGAGTGCAGTATAACTACAGTTAGAGTGCAGTATAACTACAGTACACTGCAGTATAACTACAGTTAGAGTGCAGTATAACTACAGTTAGAGTGCAGTATAACTACAGTTAGAGTGCAGTATAACTACAGTTAGATTGCAGTATAACTACAGTTAGAGTGCAGTATAACTACAGTACACTGCAGTATAACTACAGTTAGATTGCAGTATAACTACAGTACACTGCAGTATAACTACAGTTAGAGTGCAGTATAACTACAGTTAGAGTGCAGTATAACTACAGTTAGAGTGCAGTATAACTACAGTACACTGCAGTATAACTACAGTTAGAGTGCAGTATAACTACAGTACACTGCAGTATAACTACAGTTAGAGTGCAGTATAACTACAGTACACTGCAGTATAACTACAGTTAGAGTGCAGTATAACTACAGTTAGAGTGCAGTATAACTACAGTACACTGCAGTATAACTACAGTTAGAGTGCAGTATAACTACAGTACACTGCAGTATAACTACAGTTAGAGTGCAGTATAACTACAGTTAGAGTGCAGTATAACTACAGTTAGAGTGCAATTACTGCGTCCAAAATACCACAGTTCACTGCAGTTTCCGCACTTTTACTGCAGTTTCAAAGGGAAGCGATGCAGAGTTATGCATCCTATACATTTATATAATCCAGGTTTGGGAGGGTTATTATCTCCCTCCCCTTCACCCCTAGCGCCACGCCACTGGAATGGCCATTCACAGCTAATGGCATAGATGTTAGTTAGGCACTGTTGATCAGCACACATTTGAATTAAAATGTCAAGAAGACAGGAGGAGCATACTGGAATTTATTCTGGATGTTTAAAACTGGTGGGTTTTTCTGATGGTAGCAAGTACATATTTGCACACTGCAGTGCATAACGGAGGTACTGTTTACATGTTCATTGGGGGAGTTTAACAAAGATATTTTATTTCTCACCTACACAGAGTTGTCAAAGATTATTCTTTTTTTTATAACTAAACCAAGATAGACCACAGCTTGTCGTTTCCAATGGGAACAAATGAGTCATAGTGGGGCAGAACAAGCAAGGATGTGGGCAGAGCCAAGCACGAGCTCGCAAGATCCTATTGGCGCGTTCTAGCATACATCTGCATATTTCCGTTAGGGAACACCTACTCTGTGAAGTCTGCAATAACTGCCTTCTGGCCAGGAAGGCAGCAACAATCAATACATTCCAGCCTAAAAAAAAAGCATTTACACTCCTCTGCAAAAGAGTCTCCCGTCAATATTTAAAATTAATTCAGTGGCACTAACATATCTAGATGAAGCATGGATTGTAGAATATTCCATGTGTCTGGTGCACAAGAAGAGAAGACAGTCTTGCCTAATACTGCCTAATACTGCCTAATACTGTCCACTTTCCTCTCTGTAATTGATTATGGTGACTTGTTGTATATGCATGTAACCTCCTCTGTCTTACAGAGACTGGACTCTGTTTATCATGTAACCTCCTCTGTCTTACAGAGACTGGACTCTGTTTATCATGCAGCCTCCTCTGTCTTACAGAGACTGGACTCTGTTTATCATGCAGCCTCCTCTGTCTTACAGAGACTGGACTCTGTTTATCATGCAGCCTCCTCTGTCTTACAGAGACTGGACTCTGTTTATCATGTAACCTCCTCTGTCTTACAGAGACTGGACTCTGTTTATCATGCAGCCTCCTCTGTCTTACAGAGACTGGACTCTGTTTATCATGCAGCCTCCTCTGTCTTACAGAGACTGGACTCTGTTTATCATGCAACCTCCTCTGTCTTACAGAGACTGGACTCTGTTTATCATGCAGCCTCCTCTGTCTTACAGAGACTGGACTCTGTTTATCATGCAGACTCCTCTGTCTTACAGAGACTGGACTCTGTTTATCATGCAGCCTCCTCCGTCTTACAGAGACTGGACTCTGTTAATCATGCAGCCTCCTCCGTCTTACAGAGAATGGACTCTGTTAATCATGCATCCTTGGGCTTCATTACAAATGCCAAGTCACTCATCCACCATTGCACCTTGAACCAATGGTAGGTTGGACTTCACTTTATATGCGCAGAAAGATACATGTGTATGTGTTCATCTACAAAGCCCTTTTGGGTAAACTCCCTCTTTACCTCTGTAGTCTGGTCTCCTTCACCACCAGCAGTTACCAAACCTGGTCCGCTAGGTGGTTGCTATTTAAAGTCCCCAGGACATTCACAAGGTTCTTTCTAGCCAGAAGCAGGAAGCCTTATTACAAAAATAAAAACACACATTCAATTTAAGCTTTGTCACAAGTTATCCACATGAACTTTAAAGGATAACTTGTCATCCAACCAAATACCTAGGTATTTGTAGGATGACACTTTTCCAATGGATAAGCCACCAGATGTGACAATGCTAACATTCTCTGGCAGAGTTCTAGCTTTGGTAAAAGTCATGAATTTAGTTTTTTTGTAAATTCAAGACCAGTTTGAGAAATGTTTCATCGATGACAGATTTAGCAGAATGTCAGCCAAAATCCATCTCGTTCCATCTTCTCCCACCGCTTCACATTTATACATCCGGTGAAATATCTGTCTCATTGTTCGATCTGTGGTTGTGTCCTGTCTGACAGTGAAATGTGGCTAGCTCTGACCGTAGCTTGGACTATGGCGTAGCTAGCTAGCTAGTGTTGCAAAAGCCCATTGCATGCATTGTAAGGTAGCAGAGTGACAATTTCCCCAAAGTTTGGTGTTGGTGTTGATCTGATTTTGTTAGCTATGATTCTGCTAGCTAGCTGTTTTGTGGGAAAATGTAGGACTGGCATTTGGATGTGAGCTAGCTACTACTACTGTGTTGAGGTTAGCTGTTGTTGTCTGGTTCTAGCTATACCAACTATACCATCAATCAGGCCCTTTATGGTATTCAAATATCCTGACCTAGTGGGATATACATGGCGGAGGTTTAATATCCTGACCTAGTGAGATATACATGGAGGAGGTTTAATATCCTGACCTAGTGAGATATACATGGAGGTTTAATACCCTGACCTAGTGAGATATACATGGCAGAGGTTTAATACCCTGACCTAGTGAGATATACATGGCGGAGGTTTAATATCCTGACCTAGTGAGATATACACGGTGGAGGTTTAATACCCTGACCTAGTGAGATATACATGGCGGAGGTTTAATACCCTGACCTAGTGAGATATACATGGCGGAGGTTTAATATCCTGACCTAGTGAGATATACATGGCGGAGGCTTAATCAAGCTAGTCGTCTTGAATACTTTCTTATGTCATTCTAGCTGGCACCAAAAGTTTAAAAAGTGTTGATAGGCGACCGAAATCGGTCAAATCATCAAATATTGGCATGTACAGTGCATTCTGAGAAAATATTCAGACACCTTCACTTTTTCCACATTTTGTTACAGCCTTATTCTAAAATTGATGAAATAGTTTTTGCCCATCATGAATCTACACACAATACCCCATAACGACATCACAATACCCCACAATGACATCACAATACCCCACAATGACATCACAATACCCCACAATGACATCACAATACCCTATAATGAAAAAGTGAAAATAGGTTTTTAGAAATTTTGCAACTGTATTAAAAATAAAAAACAAATAGCTTATTTACATAAGTATTAAGACCTATGTGACTCGAAATTAAGTTCAGGTGCATCCTGTTTCCATTGATCATCCTTGAGATGTTTCTACAACTTGATTGGAGTCAACCTGTGGCAAATTACATTGATTGGATATGATTTGGAAAGGCACACACCTGTCTTTATAAGGTCCCACAGTTGACAGTTCATGTCAAAGCAAAAACCAAGCCATGAGGTTCGAAGGAATTGTCCATAGAGCTCTGAGACAGGATTGTGTCGAGGCACAGATCTGGGGAAGGGTACCAAAAAATGTCTGCAGCATTGAAGGTCCTCAAGAACACAGTGGCTTCCATCATTCTTAAATGGAAGAAATTTGGAAGCACCAAGACTCTTCCTAGAGCTGGACGCCCAGCCAAACTGAGCAATCAAGGGAGAATGGCCTTGCTCAAGGAGGTGACCAGGAACTCGATGGCGACTCTGACAGAGCTCCAGAGTTCCTCTGTGGAGATGGGAGAACGTTCCAGAAGGACAACCGTCTCGACAGCACTCCACCAATCAGGCCTTTATGGTAGAGTGGCCAGACGGAAGCCACTCCTCACATGACAGCCCGCTTGGAGTTGCCAAAAGGCACCTAAAGGACTCTCAGACCATGAGAAACAAGATTCTCTGTTCTGATGAAACCAAGATTGAACGCTTTGGCCTGAATGCCAAGCGTCACGGCTGGGGGAAACCTGGCACCATCCTTACGGTGAAGCATGGTGGTGGCAGCATCATGCTGTGTGGATGTTTTTCAGCGCCAGAGACTGGGAGACTTGTCAGGATCAAGGCAAAGATGACCCCCCCCCCCCATTTCAGCGCCCGCCCGCAGCTGGGGGTAGAAAGATGCCGTCCTGAGACTTTTTGTATTAGTCTATAAATAAATCTCTTTGCCAAAATTCGTCATCTCTCCCATGTCTTATTCGACTAGTATTTTTGAAAGTGTAAGGATAATAATTCAGCCGTAGTTGTTCTGAAATGTTTATTGCTTGCCAACATTTTACTTCCTCCTCGGGGGGGGGGGTTCGGCACAACACCGGCACGACAATAATTTACACCAGCTTCTCTTCCACAGATGCAAGGCACCAGGTGACGATGCAGCTTCTCCACTCAGAATGGGAATACGTGTCGACCTTAAACCAGCTCTACGACAAGTACAGAACACCTCCTGCTCTGCAGATGGACCTGGAGCCATAGTAAGGACAAACCCAACTAGTACCCTATTTCCTATATATATACCCAAAAGTAGTGCACTGTATAAGGAATAGGGTGCCATTTGGGACAGATCCAATGCTATAATGCTATCACAGTCCTGTGTGGATTATTATGGGGATTATAAACTATCATGCTACCACAGTCCAGTGTGGATTATTATGGGGATTATAAACTATCATGCTACCACAGTTCAGTGTGGATTATTATGGGGATTATAAACTATCATGCTACCACAGTTCAGTGTGGATTATTATGGGGATTATAAACTATCATGCTACCACAGTCCGGTGTGGATTATTATGGGGATTATAAACTATCATGCTACCACAGTCCGGTGTGGATTATTATGGGGATTATAAACTATCATGCTACCACAGTCCGGTGTGGATTATTATGGGGATTATAAACTATCATGCTACCACAGTCCGGTGTGGATTATTATGGGGATTATAAACTATCATGCTACCACAGTCCGGTGTGGATTATTATGGGGATTATAAACTATCATGCTACCACAGTCCGGTGTGGATTATTATGGGGATTATAAACTATCATGCTACCACAGTCCGGTGTGGATTATTATGGGGATTATAAACTATCATGCTACCACAGTCCGGTGTGGATTATTATGGGGATTATAAACTATCATGCTACCACAGTCCGGTGTGGATTATTATGGGGATTATAAACTATCATGCTACCACAGTCCGGTGTGGATTATTATGGGGATTATAAACTATCATGCTACCACAGTCCGGTGTGGATTATTATGGGGATTATAAACTATCATGCTACCACAGTCCGGTGTGGATTATTATGGGGATTATAAACTATCATGCTACCACAGTCCGGTGTGGATTATTATGGGGATTATAAACTATCATGCCACCACAGTCAAGTGTGGATTATTATGGGGATTATAAACTATCATGCCACCACAGTCCGGTGTGGATTATTATGGGGATTATAAACTATCATGCTACCACAGTTCAGTGTGGATTATTATGGGGATTATAAACTATCATGCTACCACAGTCAAGTGTGGATTATTATGGGGATTATAAACTATCATGCTACCACAGTCAAGTGTGGATTATTATAGGGATTATAAACTATCATGCTACCACAGTCCGGTGTGGATTATTATGGGGATTATAAACTATCATGCTACCACAGTCCGGTGTGGATTATTATGGGGATTATAATTCATGGACATTTTTGTAGGGGAAATCCCAAATGGCACCCTATTCACTAGCCCTATGGGCTCTAGCTATAGAAAATAGGGTGTCAGCCTCCCGAGTGGCGCAGCGATCTAAGGTACTGCATCGCAGTGCTTGAGCCGTCACTACAGACCCGGGTTCGATCCCAAGCTGTGTCACAGCCGGCCGTGACCCGGGAGACCCATGAGGCGGCGCACAATTTGCCCAGTGTAGTCCGGGTTATGAGTGGGTTTGGCTGGCATTTCCTTGTCCCATCGCGCTCTAGCGACTCCTTCTGGCGTGCCGGGCGCCTGCAAAATTACTTCGGTTGCCAGCTGGACGGTGTTTCCTCCGACACATTGTTGCAGCTGGCTTCCCGGGTTAAGTGAGCAGTGTGTCAAGAATGCAGTGTGGCTTGGCAGGGTCGTGTTTCAGAGAACGCACGGCTCTTGACTTTCGCCTCTCCAGGGTCCGTAGGTTGCAGCGATGAGACAAGACTGTAACTACCAATTGGATATCACAACATTGGGTAGAAAAAGGTCAAAAAAATAAATACAAAAAATACAAAAAACTAACAAAAACACCCTGGTAATCGCCTGTCAATCAATAGTCAGGCCATATTGACAGTACTACATCCCTTAAAAACAAAATCTTTGGGAATTTCCTTGTTTTCTCTCTGTTTTCTCATTGTTCTCTTTGTTTTCGCTCATTGTTCTCTTTGATTTCGCTCATTGTTCTCTTTGTTTTCGCTCATTGTTCTCTTTGTTTTCGCTCATTGTTCTCTTTGATTTCGCTCATTGTTCTCTTTGTTTTCGCTCATTGTTCTCTTTGTTTTCGCTCATTGTTCTCTTTGTTTTCGCTCATTGTTCTCTTTGTTTTCGCTCATTGTTCTCTTTGTTTTCGCTCATTGTTTTCTCGTTGTTTTCGCTCATTGTTTTCTCGTTGTTTTCTCCTGTAGTCAGAATTACCTGAAGTTTGTGGAGGAGCTGCTGCAGCGCCACCTTCTGTTCAGAAACACTCTGGAACAGAGGTTGTCTGCTCACGACTGGAAAGGCCTTGTGGGAGACATCTTTGTCCAACTCGTAGGCCACAATGACGTAAGTACGATAACATACAGAGATCCCATCTTGGCTATTGTATTGTTGTCTCTACCTTCTTGCCCTTTGTGCTGTTGTCTGTGCCCAATAATGTTTGTACCATGTTTTCTGCTGCTACCATGTTGTTGTGTTGCTACCATGCTGTGTTGTCATGTGTTGCTGCCATGCTGTGTTGTCATGTGTTGCTACCATGCTGTGTTGTCATGTGTTGCTACCATGCTGTGTTGTCATGTTGTGTTGCTACCATGCTGTGTTGTCATGTTGTGTTGCTACCATGCTGTGTTGTCATGTGTTGCTGCCATGCTGTGTTGTCATGTGTTGCAGCCATGCTGTGTTGTCATGTGTTGCTACCATGCTGTGTTGTCATGTTGTGTTGCTACCATGCTGTGTTGTCATGTGTTGCAGCCATGCTGTGTTGTCATGTTGTGTTGCTACCATGCTGTGTTGTCATGTGTTGCTACCATGCTGTGTTGTCATGTGTTGCTACCATGCTGTGTTGTCATGTGTTGCTACCATGCTGTGTTGTCATGTGTTGCTGCCATGCTGTGTTGTCATGTGTTGCTGCCATGCTGTGTTGTCATGTGTTGCTACCATGCTGTGTTGTCATGTGTTGCTACCATGCTGTGTTGTCATGTGTTGCTACCATGCTGTGTTGTCATGTGTTGCTGCCATGCTGTGTTGTCATGTGTTGCTGCCATGCTGTGTTGTCATGTGTTGCTGCCATGCTGTGTTGTTGTGTTAGGTCTCTCTTTATGTAGTGTTGTGTTGTCTCTCTTGTCGTGATGTGTGTTTTGTTCTATATTTGTATTTAATTTATTTTTAATCCCAGCCCCCGTCCCCGCAGGAGGCCTTTTGCCTTCTGGTAGGCCGTCATTGTAAATAAGAATTTGTTCTTAACTGACTTACCTGGTTAAATAAAGATTAAATAAATAAATAATATATATATATTTTTGGTTGTTCTTTCAAACGGTAGAGATTAGAATCTACATCTATATCTATATATCTATCTACATATATATCTATCTGCATCTATATATATCTATCTCTATCTAATCTTCATCTACATCTATCTCTCTATTTATCTATCTATCTACATCTACCTACCTCTCTATATATCTATCTACATCTATATATCTATCTACATCTATCTACATATCTATCTCTCTATATATCTATATCTATCTCTCTATATATCTATCTACATCTATATCTATCTACATCTACCTCTCTATATATCTATCTACATCTATATCTATTTCTCTATATATCTATCTACATCTATATCTATCTACATCTACCTACCTCTCTATCTACATCTATATCTATCTACATCTACCAACCTCTCTATCTACATCTATATCTCTATATATCTATCTACATCTACCTACCTCTCTATATATCTATCTCCATATATGTGTAGGGTGCCGTCTTTCAGATGGGACGTTAAACGGGTGTCCTGACTCTCTGAGGTCATTAAAGATCCCATGGCACTTATCGTAAGAGTAGGGGTGTTAACCCCGGTGTCCTGGCTAAATTCCCAATCTGGCCCTCAAACCATCATGGTCACCTAATAATCCCCAGTTTACAATTGGCTCATTCATCCCCCTCCTCTCCCCTGTAACTATTCCCCAGGTCATTGCTGCAAATGAGAATGTGTTCTCAGTCAACTTACCTGGTAAAATAACGGTAAAATAAATAAATAAATATATCTATCTACATCTCTATCTATCTCTCTATATATCTATATCTATCTCCATATATATCTATCTACATATCTACATCTATCTACCTACCTCTCTATATATCTACATCTATCTACCTACCTCTCTATATATCTACATCTATCCTCCTCACTACAATTCCTGTTTGTCTCCTCAAGTCATCTTTCCTGGACATGTACCATGGATACACGACAGCGTTGGCCACGTTTCTGTCGATAGAATTCAACAGAATAATGCTCAACGGGAAAATACAAAACACACAGGTAGGTAAATCCATATTTTTTTTTTTTTACTGGATCTTTAATGTACAGGTCTGTTTCAAAATGGTCGTAGTGAGTGATCTGAATATCTCCATGTTCACGTTGTTTACAGAGCTATACGAAGGAAAGAGAGGAAGTCCAACTGTTCTCTCTGCTGTTGGCACCAGTCTCTCGAATCCACAGTTACCTAACCCTTATTCAGGTTGGTCTACCTCTCCTTCTCCTTCTTCTTTTTGGAGTGTCTCTCGATGATAGACAATCTAGTGAGGATCATCTCAAATGGACAGGTGACGCTAAGCAGAAGTACGACTCAGTCAATTGAACATGGCCCTTGCAACGGCAGGGTCATGGGTTTGTTTCTTACTAGGGCCAATCATATGAATATGTATGCACTACTGTAAATCACTTTGGATAAAAGCGTCTGCTAAATGGAATATATTTTTATATTATTGCGGTTCTATGACTGAAACCTGTTCCCCTGTAGAGTCTGTTTGTCTACAGGCAGCGATCACCCAGAATGCAACTCCAGTATATTTACATATTACATCAGTTTCTCTGAGTATAATCCTGTTCCCCTGTAGAGTCTGTTGCAGTGGACTGACAGCGATCACCCAGACTGCAGCCTCCTCCAGGGGTCAGAAAGGGTCCTGAGGAGCATCCTTTCCCGCTGTCACCTCATCCTGGAGGAGGATGTCCGATGGGGAGACGGAGGAAGAATGGCCGGGCCCAGGTTAGTAAGAGACACTCCATGGTTGTGTCCCCAAATGGCCCCCTATTACCTATGTGCTCAACCTTTTGACCAGGGCCCTATGGGTTGGTCTCTGTGGCCCTGGACTAAAGCAGTAAACCCTATAGGTTGGTCTCTGTGGCCCTGGACTAAAGCAGTAAACCCTATGGGTTGGTCTCTGTGGCCCTGGACTAAAGCAGTTAACCCTATAGGTTGGTCTCTGTGACCCTGGACTAAAGCAGTAAACCCTATGGGTTGGTCTCTGTGGCCCTGGACTAAAGCAGTAAACCCTATGGGTTGGTCTCTGTGGCCCTGGACTAAAGCAGTAAACCCTATGGGTTGGTCTCTGTGGCCCTGGACTAAAGCAGTAAACCCTATGGGTTGGTCTCTGTGGCCCTGGACTAAAGCAGTAAACCCTATGAGTTGGTCTCTGTGGGCCTGGACTAAAGCAGTAAACCCTATAGGTTGGTCTCTGTGGCCCTGGACTAAAGCAGTAAACCCTATGAGAACAGGGTTCGATTACACACAGAACCACGGAATCATTTCAGAACTAAATCACACACCAGCCACCTCCACTGCCCTCTTCCTCTATTCTCTCCTCCTCTCATCTCCTTTTCCCTCCTCCACTACTCTCCTCATCTCTACTCTCCTCCACTATTCCCCTCCTCCAGTCTCCTCCTCTAATCATGTGCACACTGGGCAGCTACTCAATTTGACAGTTAATAGTCAATAAACAGGCCAAACATTTCAGAAACAAAATAATTAGACACCCATATAAAATGTATATATACATTTGAAATTCAATTTAATTCCAAAAATCCATCACGGGATTCTGTGGGAGAGATTTCAATGATCATACAGACGGTCACATAGACAGACGGCCACATAGACAGGCAGTCACATAGACTGTCATGCTTATTTTAAGATCTGCCTGAAACACGCCATATTGGAGTGTCCAGACCGTTCCCACTCAGCAGTTCCTCTGTGTTTCAGTGGCAGCTGCTCTGCCTGTCCCTGTGCCAAGTCGTGCGATCGCAGAAGCCAGCTCTGCCCTGCCACGGACACACAGAAACACAGACAGGAGTCCCGTGATGCTGCTGGGAAACGGTGAGTGTATTTTTGTCGCCATCTGGTGGCCTGGGAGGGTAAGAGGCCTCGAGGCACAATGCAGAACATACACCAACGTCATGTTCAGCAGTGAAACTTTGTCAAAAGTCGCAGATAGAAAATGGCACAAATATGTTTGCTAAAATGGCATAGTTTGCAACAAAACGTCTGCTTAAATGGCATAGTACACAACAAAACGTCTGCTGAAATGGCATAGTATACAACAAAATGTCTGCTGAAATGGCATAGTATGCAACAAAATGTCTGCTGAAATGGCATAGTATGCAACAAAATGTCTGCTGAAATGGCATAGTATGCAACAAAATGTCTGCTGAAATGGCATAGTATACAACAAAACGTCTGCTTAAATGGCATGCATAGTATACAACAAAAGGTCTGCTGAAATGGCATAGTATGCAGCAAAATGTCTGCTGAAATGGCATGAATAATATACAACAGAACGTCTGCTGAAATGGCATAGTATGCAACAAAATGTCTGCTGAAATGGCATAGTATACAACAAAACGTCTGCTTAAATGGCATAGTACACAACAAAACGTCTGCTGAAATGGCATAGTATACAACAAAATGTCTGCTGAAATGGCATAGTATGCAACAAAATGTCTGCTGAAATGGCATAGTATGCAACAAAATGTCTGCTGAAATGGCATAGTATGCAACAAAATGTCTGCTGAAATGGCATAGTATACAACAAAACGTCTGCTTAAATGGCATGCATAGTATACAACAAAAGGTCTGCTGAAATGGCATAGTATGCAGCAAAATGTCTGCTGAAATGGCATGAATAATATACAACAGAACGTCTGCTGAAATGGCATAGTATACAACAAAACGTCTGCTTAAATGGCATAGTATGCAACAAAATGTCTGCTGAAATGGCATGAATAATATACAACAGAACGTCTGCTGAAATGGCATAGTATACAACAAAATGTCTGCTGAAATGGCATAGTATGCAACAAAATGTCTGCTGAAATGGCATAGTATACAACAAAATGTCTGCTGAAATGGCATAGTATGCAACAAACTGTCTGCTGAAATGGCATGAATAATATACAACAGAACTTCTGCTGAAATGGCATAGTATGCAACAAAATGTCTGCTGAAATGGCATGAATAATATACAACAGAACGTCTGCTGAAATGGCATAGTATACAACAAAATGTCTGCTGAAATGGCATAGTATGCAACAAAATGTCTGCTGAAATGGCATGAATAATATACAACAGAACGTCTGCTGAAATGGCATAGTATGCAACAAAATGTCTGCTGAAATGGCATGAATAATATACAACAGAACGTCTGCTGAAATGGCATAGTATACAACAGAACGTCTGCATGTACTCTCTGTAGTTACTGGATAACAGTGTCTGCTACCTGTAAGTGCCGTTATAATTGACGTGAAGCTATTTCATGTGATCTCTGTCCCTAGAGAGGAACAACAACTAAGCACACGTCAATCTAACTGTGCCGCTGGCTGCCAGAGCATGCCCGTTGCCCGTTGGCCTACCGGTACTGTACGGAAGAAGAGTTGTTACAGAGACAGGACAGGAGGGACCCTCCAGTCTCATCTCCATGACTCCTGTGGCCTGGCTGGACTGGTCTACGGTGGGGACATCAGCGCATTCCTCCATACGGCACCCCCTGGGTGGGGGGACAGCGACTCTGGACAGGAGTCTCCTAGTCAGGCTACGGGGGTTAAGGGACAAGGACATGGACACGGCCCCCAGACCCCTGGTCCTCACATGGTTCAGAGAAGCACTGATGACTGTGACACGGAGGAGGACGTTGGGGACACCTCCGTGTTCGACTACTCCTCTGTCACCACCTGTAGCCCAGACGGGACCCTGAGGAGGGAGGGGCAAGCGAGTAATACCGAGGAGGAGGACGAGGAAGAGGACACAGACAGTCAGGTGCCTGTTCTGTTGAAGCCCTCGTACACACAGCAGCAGCAGTCGCTGAGGGATTCACCCAGAGAACGGACGGTATGTCTGAGGTGGCAGATACCAAGGCTGCCGTACCCTTCTTCTCGAAGTCCTCGACACCAGGCAGGTCCAGCGGGCCCGGAGGGACAGGGTCAGGCACCAGGACCACCAGGACCATATGGGAATAGAGTCATCAGCGTGACGAAGGGACCACCTCCTCTCCTCCCCACCAGTGTCTTCAGACCCATCTGGGATGAACCACCAAAACAGGTCTTTATCCATCTTTACGCAACCCTGGCTGTGTTCAATCAATATGGCACGTTGTCGTCAAGCCGCAATGCACTCTGGATCGACAGCACGTCTTCTAAAGGCTCCCAGAGATCGCACTCATGGTGAACGCCATTATATCAATATATACAGTACCATTATATCAATATATACAGTACCATTATATCAATATATACAGTACCATTATATCTATATATCAATATATACAGTACCATTATATCAATATATACAGTACCATTATATCAATATATCAATATATACAGTACCATTATATCAATATATACAGTACCATTATATCAATATATACAGTACCGTTATATGTATATATCAATATATACAGTACCATTATATCTATGTATACAGTACCATTATATGAATATATACAGTACCATTATATCAATATATATAGTACCATTATATGTATATATCAATATATACAGTACCATTATATCAATATATACAGTACCATTATATCTATGTATACAGTACCATTATATGAATATATACAGTACCATTATATCAATATATACAGTACCATTATATCAATATATCAATATATACAGTACCATTATATCAATATATACAGTACCGTTATATCAATATATTAGTATATTCAGTACCATTATATCAATATATACGGTACCATTATATCAATATATACAGTATCATTATATGTATGTATACAGTACCATTATATCAATATATACAGTACCATTATATCAATATATACAGTACCATTATATCAATATATACAGTATCATTATATCTATGTATACAGTACCGTTATATCAATATATACATATATACAGTACCATTATATCAATATATACAGTACCATTATATCAATATATACAGTACCGTTATATCAATATATACATATATACAGTACCATTATATCAATATATACAGTATCATTATATCTATGTATACAGTACCGTTATATCAATATATACAGTACCATTATATCAATATATACAGTACCGTTATATCAATATATACATATATACAGTACCATTATATCAATATATACAGTATCATTATATCAATATATACAGTACCGTTATATCAATATATACATATATACAGTACCATTATATCAATATATACAGTATCATTATATCAATATATACAGTACCATTATATCTATGTATACAGTACCGTTATATCAATATATACATATATACAGTACCATTATATCAATATATACAGTACCGTTATATCAATATATACAGTACCATTATATCAATATTGTTACGCACGCCTCTGAGAAGAGGGAACGCAACTCCCTGCTGCAACTCAACTCTCTGAAGTGCAAGAGGTATGGACTGTAGGTGCGAGTAAGGATGACACAAAAGCAGATTTTACCGTTTACTTGGATTTATTTTCTTACACGGTAATATGGGGAAAAGGGGCTGGACGGAACCAAAGCAAAGAAAGTAAATATCAAAGTTCCCCCTCTCCTATCTAACCTGCCTACCCACTTAACTTACCTAACTTAACACCGCCTGGTGCCCTAACCAAAATACAGGGGGTGGTCCGCCCAGGTCTTACCTAGTGTGCCTAGACAGTAAATATACTACGGGTATATGTATGCCCTCGGGCCTCTTGCCTAAACACTCCCAAAGTGCCTTCTCCTTCCCCCCTGGGAACAAATGAAACAGAGTAATTATTAATGATTTCACAAACACAGGACATAGAAAAACTGCTACCAACAACAACAGTACATACCACACTTTCTGATACACAACCCACACTATATCACAATCTAATTTTTCTCTCTCTCAATCTCCAAATCTCTACTCCAAATCTCAAATCTCTACTCCAAATCTCAAATCTCTACTCCAAATCTCATCTCTCTCCTCTACTCTACTCTCTACTCCCTCCTTTTCTCCTGGGCAGAACACTGGCTTTTATCTTCAGGTGGCAATGGTGATTAGTCAGCTGCTTCTTGACGAGGGGGCGGGGTCAGCTCCAATCACCAATTAGCCTGGGGTTGACCAATCAGCTGGTTGGGGAGTACTTCAGGAAGCCATCTCCTGAAACACACACTCAAATACAAAACAGAACACAGAAACTGGGGAACGTAACAAATATTCACAGTACCAGTCAAAAGTTAACACAACTACTCATTCAATGTTTTTTCTTTATTTTTAGTATTTTCTACATTGTAGAATAATAGTGAAGACATCAAAACTATGAAATAAAACATATGGAATCATGTAGTAACCAAAAAAGTGTTAAAATCAAAATATTTTTAAATCTGAGATTCTTCAAAGTAGCAACCCTTTGCCTTGATGACAGCTTTGCACATTCTTGACATTCTCTCAACCAGCTTCATGAGGTAGTCACTTGGAATGCATTTGAATTAACAGGCGTGCCTTGTTAAGTTAATTTGGGGAATTGTTTTCCTTCTTAATGCGTTTGAGCCAGTCAGTTGTGTTGTGACAAGGTAGGGCTGGTATACAGAAGAGACGGTGTGTACTAGGGAGACATCTAATCCTGTTCCATTATCACGGTGTGAACTAGGGATATATCTAATCCTGTTCCCTTATCACGGTGTGAACTAGGAAGATATCTAATCCTGTTCCCTTATAACGGTGTGAACTAGGGAGACATCTAATCCTGTTCCCTTGTCACGGTGTGAACTGGAGAGATATCTAATCCTGTTCCCTTATCACGGTGTGAACTGGAGATATATCTAATCCTGTTCCCTTATAACGGTGTGAACTGGAGAGATATCTAATCCTGTTCCCTTATAACGGTGTGAACTGGAGAGATATCTAATCCTGTTCCCTTATCACGGTGTGAACTGGAGAGATATCTAATCCTGTTCCCTTATAACGGTGTGAACTAGAGAGATATCTAATCCTGTTCCCTTATCACGGTGTGAACTGGAGAGACATCTAATCCTGTTCCCTTATCACGGTGTGAACTAGGGAGACATCTAATCCTGTTCCCTTATCACGGTGTGAACTAGGGAAATATTTAATCCTGTTCCCTTATCACGGTGTGAACTAGGGAGATATCTAATCCTGTTCGCTTATCACGGTGTGAACTAGGGAGATATCTAATCCTGTTCCCTCATTACGGTGTGAACTAGGAAGATATCTACTCCTGTTCCCTTATCACGGTGTGAACTAGGGAGATATCTAATCCTGTTCCCTTGTCATGGTGTGAACTGGAGAGATATCTAATCCTGTTCCCTTATCACGGTGTGAACTGGAGAGATATCTAATCCTGTTCCCTTATAACGGTGTGAACTAGGGAGACATCTAATCCTGTTCCCTTGTCACGGTGTGAACTGGAGAGATATCTAATCCTGTTCCCTTATCACGGTGTGAACTGGAGATATATCTAATCCTGTTCCCTTATAACGGTGTGAACTGGAGAGATATCTAATCCTGTTCCCTTATCACGGTGTGAACTGGAGAGATATCTAATCCTGTTCCCTTATCACGGTGTGAACTAGAGAGATATCTAATCCTGTTCCCTTATCACGGTGTGAACTAGGGAGACATCTAATCCTGTTCCCTTATCACGGTGTGAACTAGGGAGACATCTAATCCTGTTCCCTTATCACGGTGTGAACTAGGGAAATATTTAATCCTGTTCCCTTATCACGGTGTGAACTAGGGAGATATCTAATCCTGTTCCCTTATCACAGTGTGAACTAGGAAGATATCTAATCCTGTTCGCTTATCACGGTGTGAACTAGGGAGATATCTAATCCTGTTCCCTTATTACGGTGTGAACTGGAGAGATATCTAATCCTGTTCCCTTATCACGGTGTGAACTAGGGAGACATCTAATCCTGTTCCCTTATTACGGTGTGAACTGGAGAGATATCTAATCCTGTTCCCTTATAACGGTGTGAACTGGAGAGACATCTAATCCTGTTCCCTTATCACGGTGTGAACTAGGGAGACATCTAATCCTGTTCCTTTATCACGGTGTGAACTAGGGAAATATCTAATCCTGTTCCCTTATCACGGTGTGAACTAGGGAAATATCTAATCCTGTTCCCTTATCACGGTGTGAACTAGGAATATATCTAATCCTGTTCCCTTATCACGGTGTGAACTAGGGAGATATCTAATCCTGTTCCCTTGTCATGGTGTGAACTAGGGAGACATCTAATCCTATTCCCTTATCACGGTGTGAACTAGGAATATATCTAATCCTGTTCCCTTATAACGGTGTGAACTGGAGAGATATCTAATCCTGTTCCCTTGTCATGGTGTGAACTAGGGAGACATCTAATCCTGTTCCCTTGTCATGGTGTGAACTAGGGAGACATCTAATCCTGTTCCCTTATCATGGTGTGAACTAGGAATATATCTAATCCTGTTCCCTTATCACGGTGTGAACTAGGAAGACGCAGCCCCTGTAAAGGAGAATACACCACAAGGCTTCAGACCGGTTCAAGCCACTGAGAGGCAGACATTTCCTAACTTCAAAAAGCTACGGTAAGGAATACTGGTTCCTTTTACAGTATAATACAGGTTAAAAGAAGGGTCTAATTCCCTGTCTCATTCCAGTCTCATTCCCCCGTCTTCTAGATTCCAAACCCAGCCGAGAGTTGGCCACGTCCAGGCAGGAGCCATGGGGGGTGTTGCAGTGTGGGATGAGAGCGAGGAGGACAGTGAGGGGCCCTGCAGCACTGTATGAGAGAGGGAGACTGTCTGTGAGACCAAACTAGAAGTCTGCAGCACTATTTGAGAGATCAACCGACAAAGACTACAGCACTGTGTGAGAGAGGGATAATCTAAGAGACCAGTCCAACAGTCTGCAGCACCGTGTGAGATATATACCATCTGAAAGACTGTTTGACAGACTAACCCAGAGGTCTACAGCACTGTGGGACACCATCCGTGCAATCAGAACAGCAACAAAATCTCTTGCATGCTGGCTACTTGACTAGCATCTGTGGTCTGTCACAAGACCAACCCAGAGGACTAACAGCACTGTGTGTGAGAGACCATCATTTGAGAGACCATGAGGTCCGCAGTACTGTGTGTGTGAGAGAGAGACTGTACTGTGTGAGAGATAATACTGATCACAGACAGTCTAAGGTCTGCAACAAAAACAATAACAATGGTGGTGAGGCAGCCAGTGGCGCCGTTTCCCCCCAACTGCAGATTCCATCTTTAAGGTCTGCACTGCAGCATCATCTGAACGATTGACCAGCCTGCATGACTAGCATTACACACTAGACATCCCTGTAACAGTGCTACCGTACGAGGGCCCCTGAAGAGAAATAGATACGAAAGATCCCGCAACAAGAAGAACACTTGAAAAATCAGAAGCGATTTCAACTCATCCCAGATCAGTCGCTCTGACCAACAGAGGTCCTGAACTAAAAAAAAGACTGGAGATTCAGGAGAAATGAAGAGACGTCTGTGTCCCAAATGGCGCCCAATTCTCTGTTTACAGGAAATTGTAATAACACATTCTAACGTCACATTTTATCACATAGTTTAATAAAGTTCAGCGTTTTGGAGGATTTCCACACGTGGGGAAATTTTTATAAACACATTTCATGGAAATCTACATTATATTGGCGTACATGAAAGGAGACGTGATCAGAATCTTTTTTTATTCTTTTTTATTGTTCTGTCTGTTAGAGCGTTGGGCCAGTAACCAGAAAGGTTGCTGGATCGAATCCCGAGCTGACAAGGTAAAAATCTGTCGTTCTGCCCCCATGAACAAGGCAGTTAACCCTACTGTTCCCCGTGGCGCTGAAACCGTGGATGTCGATTAAGCCAGCCTCCTCCGCACCTCTCTGATTCAGAGGGGTTGTGTTTAAATGCGGAAGACACACTTCAGTTGGACAACTGACTAGGAATCCACCTTTCCGCTGTCAAACAGATGAATAAAAACGATCTCGTCTTGACATGGGCCAAGGGGCAATAAAAAGAAGGGAGACACAGATTGTACAATATTAGGAGGAAATATATATTATAGGCTCCCGTAGACTACTAAATCAATTTTCCAGGAGCACTGACTCACCCGATGATAAAGGTAGCATGAATATGCGTAGCCTAGCCTTCTCACCGATGATGGTCTCAAAATATGCTCGAGTTACTTTGAAAAACAGTTCCGTTCGTCGCTGTTGATTTAGAAAATAGTAGCCTGTACGGACAGATTAAATCTTCTCTTTTCAGCAGTTGCTTTCCAAACCTTTTTCCCCCACAATTGTATTTCTAATATTTGCGAAAGGCCTATTAGCTATTCACTGACAGGACAAAGAGAAGTAGAATCCATAGAACGAAAGTGCCCATTAAAATCAGGCCTGGCAGCCATTTTGAGTGTACCTATGAGTTTACCAGTGAAAAAGTTCCAAAATCCTTTCTATGGATTATATTTCTATGGCCACAACACAACAAGTCAATCGATACTTTACTTGGTGTACGCTCAGTCAGTGTTCAGATGTAATTATATAAGGAGTAGTTATATAAATATTTTGTATTAGCAAAAAGTTTTCAATTTATCAGGGGGTGCAGAAGGTACACTCCTACTTACCTTGGCTATGTGTGCGATACCATTCTTCCACGAGAAATTCCATAATTGTGTGTTTTGTTGATGATGGTGGAAAACGCTGTCTCAGGCGCCACTCCAGAATCTCCCATGTGTGTTCAATTTGGTTGAGATCTGGTGACTGAGACAAGCCATGGCATATTGTGAAAACATCAGCAAGTTGAGCAGTCTTCGTCACCGAAGCAAACGTGTCCCAACAAATCACTCCTCTCAAAGTCACTGCGATTTCTTCCAGCCAGGGTAGACAAAATAATAGCCAACACGGCCTGTCCAGCATTTTTATACATGACCCTAAGAATGACAGGATGTTAATTCCACACCTGTGTGGAAGTACCTGCTTACAATTTCCCTAATTTCCTCAAGTGTTTCCTTTATTTTGTCAGTTACCTGTAGGGCACTACATAGGATCAGAGAGCCCAGGGTCTGGTCTAAACTAGGGCACCAGCCCAGGCTCTGGTCTAAACTAGGGCACCAGCCCAGGCTCTGGTCTAAACTAGGGCACCAGCCCAGGCTCTGGTCTAAACTAGGGTACTATCCCAGGCTCTGGTCTAAACTAGGGCACCAACCCAGGCTCTGGTCTAAACTAGGGCACCAGCCCAGGCTCTGGTCTAAACTAGGGCACCAACCCAGGCTTTGATCTAAACTAGGGCACCAACCCAGGCTCTGGTCTAAACTAGGGCACCAGCCCAGGCTCTGGTCTAAACTAGGGCACCAGCCCAGGCTCTGGTCTAAACTAGGGCACCAACCCAGGCTCTGGACTAAACTAGAACACCAACCCAGGCTCTGGTCTAAAAACTAGGGCACCATCCCAGGCTCTGGTCTAAACTAGGGCACCAACCCAGGCTCTGGTCTAAACTAGGGCACCAGCCCAGGCTCTGGTCTAAACTAGGGCACCAGCCCAGGCTCTGGACTAAACTAGGGCACCAGCCCAGGCTCTGGTCTAAAGTAGGGTACTATCCCAGGCTCTGGACTAAACTAGGGCACCAACCCAGGCTCTGGTCTAAACTAGGGCACTAGCCCAGGCTCTGGTCTAAACTAGGGTACCATCCCAGGCTCTGGACTAAACTAGGGCACCAACCCAGGCTCTGGTCTAAACTAGGGCACTATCCCAGGCTCTGGTCTAAACTAGGGCACCAACCCAGGCTCTGGTCTAAACTAGGGCACCAGCCCAGGCTCTGGACTAAACTAGGGCACCAGCCCAGGCTCTGGTCTAAAGTAGGGTACTATCCCAGGCTCTGGACTAAACTAGGGCACCAACCCAGGCTCTGGTCTAAACTAGGGCACTAGCCCAGGCTCTGGTCTAAACTAGGGCACCAGCCCAGGCTCTGGTCTAAACTAGGGCACTACAGAAGGAATAGGGTACCATGTGAGATGTAACCAAGTGAATGTGACGTAAGATAGCAGAATGTGATTAAGACTGTGTGATGTATTAAATTCATCTCATCCAAGACCATTAATAATACAAAACCACAGTTATAAAAGTCCACACACCATCAAATAAACCAACCCACGGATGGACCAATCTGTTAAAGCACTTCCACAGAGGGAGCTAAACCAGGGTCCTGTTCCTAAGGGCACACCGTAGCAAAACCTTTCTTTTGCAACGGAAAACACAAAACACATGTTTCTTATTGGATAAGTTCAGATGACATCTCTCTCTCTCTCTCTGAGTGTTTTCTTCCGTAATGCGCCTACTGAACACGACCCAGGGTTATTCTGTAGAACTGCCTGGGGGGGTGGGGGTAAAAAAAAGAAAAGTCTGCAAGTAAACATCCACACTACAGACTGACTCAATGGAAACCACGTTGAACAGTGGCGCTGTGAGCATTTAAAAAGGCAGGATGTGACATCACAGAGGACGATGTCAAGAGTTCCCGTAAGGCTAGATTCCGTTGTGTCCGTGGCCATGTGTGAAAGAGGTCAAGGGTCAGATGGTTCCTATGGCTACGTGTGTTCGGGTGGGAGGGGCTTGGAGATGTTGTCGAGGAAAGGGGAAGTGGTACACTAGTACTCGTTTCTTACTACTGAGCCACACCAAGCCAAGCTCTACCGGGGCTGGTTACACATCCAGTATCCACCATAGTTGCTTGAAACATACACTGGGAAAAGATAATATCCAGTCCAGTATGGCTCGGGTCGGCCCTGTAGTGTGAATCGGTCATAGTGTCATCAGGGTTGGGGGTCAATTCCATTTCAATTCAGAAAGTAAAACCAAATTCCACATTTTCATCATTGAAAAGCATTGACAAGAATTGTAATTTCAGTGTATTGAGCCTAACCCTGGTTTCTTTAGTCCTGATGGAGAAAATTAGTTTAATTAACAGACAAGACCTCTCTGACAGTAGCATTGGACTGTCTCCATTATACCTCATGGCATTAACAGACAAGACCTCTCTGACAGTAGCATTGGACTGTCTCCATTATACCTCATGGCATTAACAGACAAGACCTCTCTGACAGTAGCATTGGACTGTCTCCATTATACCTCATGGCATTAACAGACAAGACCTCTCTGACAGTAGCATTGGACTGTCTCCATTATACCTCATGGCATTAACAGACAAGACCTCTCTGACAGTAGCATTGGACTGTCTCCATTATACCTCATGGCATTAACAGACAAGACCTCTCTGACAGTAGCATTGGACTGTCTCCATTATACCTCATGGCATTAACAGACAAGACCTCTCTGACAGTAGCATTGGACTGTCTCCATTATACCTCATGGCATTAACAGACAAGACCTCTCTGACAGTAGCATTGGACTGTCTCCATTATACCTCATGGCATTAACAGACAAGACCTCTCTGACAGTAGCATTGGACTGTCTCCATTATACCTCATGGCATTAACAGACAAGACCTCTCTGACAGTAGCATTGGACTGTCTCCATTATACCTCATGGCATTAACAGACAAGACCTCTCTGACAGTAGCATTGGACTGTCTCCATTATACCTCATGGCATTAACAGACAAGACCTCTCTGACAGTAGCATTGGACTGTCTCCATTATACCTCATGGCATTAACAGACAAGACCTCTCTGACAGTAGCATTGGACTGTCTCCATTATACCTCATGGCATTAACAGACAAGACCTCTCTGACAGTAGCATTGGACTGTCTCCATTATACCTCATGGCATTAACAGACAAGACCTCTCTGACAGTAGCATTGGACTGTCTCCATTATACCTCATGGCATTAACAGACAAGACCTCTCTGACAGTAGCATTGGACTGTCTCCATTATACCTCATGGCATTAACAGACAAGACCTCTCTGACAGTAGCATTGGACTGTCTCCATTATACCTCATGGCATTAACAGACAAGACCTCTCTGACAGTAGCATTGGACTGTCTCCATTATACCTCATGGCATTAACAGACAAGACCTCTCTGACAGTAGCATTGGACTGTCTCCATTATACCTCATGGCATTAACAGACAAGACCTCTCTGACAGTAGCATTGGACTGTCTCCATTATACCTCATGGCATTAACAGACAAGACCCATCTCACTGACACCTCTTTAACAGGACAGCCTAAAGTGCGTGTTCTGTTTTTCTCACTCAAAATGTCTTAATGCAACAATTCCAACCTTGGTTTTAATAATAAGAGTATTAGCGTTTGAAAGTATTTTCAAAACCAGACCCCATCCTATCAGAAGGCATCATTAGGTAGGAGGAGGTACTACAAAGGAAGCAGACCTATCAGAAGGCATCATTAGTTAGGAGGCGGAACTACAAAGGAAGCAGACCTATCAGAAGGCATCATTAGTTAGGAGGCGGAATTACAAAGGAAGCAGACCTATCAGAAGGCATCATTAGTTAGGAGGCGGAACTACAAAGGAAGCAGACCTATCAGAAGGCATCATTAGTTAGGAGGCGGAACTACAAAGGAAGCAGACCTATCAGAAGGCATCATTAGTTATGAGGCGGAACTACAAAGGAAGCAGACCTATCAGAATGCATCATTAGTTTGAATGAGCCAAGTTTACAATTGGCTCATTCATTGGCTCACAATTGGCCCTATCAGAATGCATCATTAGTTAGGAGGCGGTACTACAAAGGAAGCAGACCTATCAGAATGCATCATTAGTTTGAATGAGCCAAGTTTACAATTGGCTCATTCATCCCCCTCCTCTCCCCTGTAACTATTCCCCAGGTCGTTGCTGCAAATGAGAATGTGTTCTCAGTCAACTTACCTGGTAAAATAACGGATAAATAAATAAAAAAAAATTGTTAGGAGGCGGTACTACAAAGGAAGCAGACCTATCAGAAGGCATACGTGTCACGACACGTGTCACGACAACATACATACAGTACAATGCCATAATAACCCGTGACTTGTGGTCAGTGATGTTAGTGGGAGAATAAAAATAGGTGGGTAAACTCTGATCGCCTGTTGTGATGGAAAAAGTAACACTGACAACCATGGAGTGAATTTTTCTGTAAAACTGTGGGTAAAACTGTTAGGCAGCAAAAAAGGAACGTAAAAGTGCGTTTCCCTCCACTACCACCAGCGGTGTGACAACGTAACAGTTGGCAAGACAACACAAGTACATCTGGAACTCAGCCTAGGGATACATGTCTTTCTTCCGTTTAACTCCCAGGGTCGACATTCGAGGTCTGCTGGGGGAGATTGTCTGTAAACTAAAAGTAGACGACACAATGACCCGTTTTATCTGACTTTAGCAACATTGGATTGATAGGCAACGTTTGACCAAAGGGGTGCAGTGGAGAGTAAATATATATAAAATATAATACAATGATAATGAGAAATCACTTTATACAAATTATTTAGTTAGTGTATACATGTTATATGCACAGTATCCACAAACTTTTGTAGTGTACATATTTTTGATCTAAGCATTTACATAGCCAACCGTATTTATTTATCGTATCAGTTGTTTTTAATAGCATTTAAAGACACCTTTCGCTTACTCTGTAAAGAAAACGAAATAAAAAAGGCACATCTGAGCATGATGCATGTTATTTCACTATTTTAAAATGAAATGGCATTTTTGAGAGGAGAGAGAGAGAAGGACAGTTGACACCTGGTTAATAGAGTCCAAATATCTGAAACAGCCACTTGTTCCCAGTTTGTCCACTCGGGGAGCTGTTTGTCCTCCTATCCACTAGGGGCGCTGTGGAGCAGTCCCCAGTTTGTCCACTCGGGGAGCTGTTTGTCCTCCTATCCACTAGGGGCGCTGTGGAGCAGTCCCCAGTTTGTCCACTTGGGGAGCTTTTTGTCCTCCTATCCACTAGGGGCGCTGTGGAGCAGTCCCCAGTTTGTCCACTAGAGGAGCCAACTGTCCATTTGTTCCAGGCTTTTGGTGGGGTTGATGCGTATGAGGCGTCCAGTGCTGAATTTCCATACCGACACTGCAGGCTGGTACAGTACTGGGGATGATGGCAGAAGAGCTGCAGATAGTGTTGGACAGACAGACAGCAGCACAAACCTTTAGGGGCACTTAGTTTGAGTTAAGACATCATGGATTTTCAGCTAGCCGTGGCTGCCAGTCTGTTCTTGCCAACACCATATGGAATTGTCATGACAAATGGCCATAAGAGAACAGAGTAGGCCAAACAGATCTGGGACCAGGCTAGCTTTAAAAAAGGAGCATGCTAGTAGATACCCATAGACTTCCAGTCATTGCGCTAACGCTAGTTAGCATTGGCTCACGAAACTACCTCAAACCTCCTTCACGCTGGACAACAGAGATGTAAAAATGGTATACACAAGTTCATCTGACTCTGGGGAAGTACACTGGGGATAAAACCCCAAAGTATCCCTTTAAGGAGCTGGAGAAAGAAACGTCTGGCTGCTATAGTTACCAACTCCCTGGCCAGAGAAAGAGATATCTCAATGTTGATGCCAATCATCCTACTCTTCTTCCTAGATCGGGGCTTTGTCCAGACATAAGAGATAGATAGAGGACTCATTTATATCAGCGCCATTATAGCGTCTGTGACAGCATGAGCAGCTCCATAGAGATAGATAGAGAACTCATTTATATCAGTGCCATTATAGCGTCTGTGACAGCATGGGCAGCTCCATAGAGATAGAGGACTCATTTATATCAGTGCCATTATAGCGTCTGTGACAGCATGGGCAGCTCCATAGAGATAGATAGAGAACTCATTTATATCAGTGCTATTATAGCGTCTGTGACAGCATGGGCAGCTTCATAGAGATAGATAGAGGACTAATTTATATCAGTGCCATTATAGCGTCTGTGACAGCATGGGCAGCTCCATAGAGATAGATAGAGAACTCATTTATATCAGTGCCATTATAGCGTCTGTGACAGCATGGGCAGCTTCATAGAGATAGATAGAGGACTAATTTATATCAGTGCCATTATAGCGTCTGTGACAGCATGGGCAGCTCCATAGAGATAGATAGAGGACTAATTTATATCAGTGCCATTATAACGTCTGTGACAGCATGGGTAGTGCCATTGAGGCTACAACTCACAGGAATCCCCACCCAGTTGACTACCTTGACTACTTTAAAATGGCGGAAGCACGGTGGAAGCCCTCAATGGCGCTGCCCATGCTAATATAGCCTTTTGGCCACTAGAGGCCTCTATTGTTTTCTATAGTCCAGACACAGACAGACTTCTCCATCACATGACTGATGAGGGTAGACAACAAGACGTCACCGCTGCCCTGCCCCAGCTAAATGTGCAAGTGGATCCTACCCTACACTCTCCGTCAATCTGTCCTCCCATCCGTCTGTCTCTCTCCCTCATTCTGAATGGCTCCCTGCCTCAGGTTATAGGTTAGAGGTCAGTGCTGTGGGATTAAAGGCTAACATCTGAAGTAGAGGGTGTAGCTACGACCAGGGAGGGGGTGGGTTTATTCATTAGTTGCACACCGTAGCAAAACGCTTTCAGTCAGTTCTGAATGAATGAAATATAATTTGCATCCCATTTTTAGTTTGTCTTATCATTCCTCAACAAAAAAAAAATGTATCCCTTAGTTATCCCCCTGCATCAAATACAAACTTTGGCTACTAAGTTAGAGTTTAGTAGAGAACAACAGAACACAATGGGAAGAGTTGAGAGGCCTCAGAGGATTCTCAAAACACTCTGCTCATGCTTGCTCCAGACAGAACCGCGGAAATTGATAAGTTTGATCATTAAAAGAGCAGCGAGGTCCGAATAAGTCCAGTGACTGTCAGTCTGTCAAGTCTGCGAGTCACAGGACAGGACAGGGACTGACTCCTGGGTGGAGTGAGTGAATGCTGTTCCTAGCACTACAGTGTGCCAATGGAACAACGGAACCACAAACAGAGTATGGGGTTTCCACACTGGACCAGGACAGGCTGGAGCCCGGGGGGGGGGGGGGGGGGGGACATAAAAATACTTGTCAGGGTAGGAAGAGGGCGACTGTCAGAGCATATCTTACTATCCTGTCCACTCTAGCAGTGGGATGTCTGTACCAAGAAAGAAACACAATGACATGTGCTGTGCTGTGTACAGGTATGTGACACACACACACACACATACACACACACACACCCACAGAGAGGAGGAGTTTGAATCAGTGTCTTGAGGCTACTTGTTCATTGGCTGGCACACTGTGGTGTAATTTTCTATTGGCATGAAGGCGGAGCTACTGATTCCTGAGAGGCGTTGGCAGGAGATGAGTTGGGCCGGGTTTGGAGTGTGGTTGGAAACTAAGTCTTCTTTACGATCAGTAGCTTTAAAAATCATGATTCGATTTTTTTTTTTAATCCGCTCCAGGTCATCAGGTCATAGTTCATAGTCTGATGCAGGTCATTAGTTCATAGTTTAATGTAGGACATAGTTTGTTTGTAGTTTGTATTGTGTGGAGCAACTCAAAGGCTTCCATGTTGACAACAAAAACAATAATAACAACAAAAGAAGCAGAAGGCTCCTCATTGGCTAGTGTCCGTGTTCTCCACCAATGAGAGGCTCTGTAACGGGGGCGGCAACAGCTCCCTCTTGTAGGTCTTTGGGGGGAGTTTGGGGAGCTGGGGGGAGGAGTTGGAGTTGTGGCGAGGGGGCACAGGGGGCGCCATGATGGGCAGCGGCAGCGGGCAGAGACTGTTCTGACTAGCGCTGAGGGGGCAGCTCCGCCGGGGGACGCGGGGAGAGGGGGTGCCCGGGGGCGTGCCGGGGGACGACGGGGAGCTGCCAAAGTCCCAGTGGAAGCGTCCGACAGGGGAGGGTTGAAGGTTCAGGGGGTAGTTGATGAATATCTCTGGGGGTCTCTGGGGGATGGGTGGAGGGGTGTCTGGCTGGGGGTCCCGGGGAGGTGGTGGTGGTGGGCTGGAGAGGGGGCCGTCGCTGGGGCCATTGTAGACCGGGGCGCGTGGCTGGATCCTGGGGAGAGGAGGGGGCAGCCTGGGGGGGATGGCTGGAGGACTGTCAGACCTGGAACTCAACTAGAACAAACGGTGGTCACAGTTAGATACAACAACAAAAAAACATATTTCTGAGTTAAAACACAAAACAGGATGCAAACAGTAATTGTTGATAAGCAGTCAGACGAAAAACTCACAGAGAAACATATTTAAAAAAAGAATTCAACACCAATATTTCACAACAATAAACGGTGTACTGTACACCGTGTTACCAAGAGCATCCTATTTCACAAGAACACACAAACTTGAAATGCAACAAGCACTAAGGAGGACATTGTATGCACGTGTGTCAGGGTTTCCTCTAGCTGGTAATAGCCGGCTTTTAGCCCCCCCCCCCCCCCCCCCCCCCCCCCCCCCGCCCCCCCCAAAAAATAATAAAAGCCGATAAATAAATTGTCCGAGGGATTTTCTTTTTTATCCCATTGCGAAATAATGAGCTACTTTTTGTATTTCTAAACTGGTAATTGAAGCACGCTTCCCATTCGCCATTCAAGGCCGCTAGCGAATCACACACCACTTTGCGATGACCTGGTGACAGTAGATATTTTTAAAACATATACTTAATTGTTTGAAACCTGAACATTTTACTACATATTATAAAGGGGATGTCTTACTTGCTTATTAATAAAATAGCCTATGCAAAAAAAAATTAACCAAACGTGCAGGAAATGATTTTATAAAGACTTCCATATGACTTTTCTCTAATTTTCGGTTACTAGTACAACGCTCTAACCACTAGGCTACGCTGCCGCCCAAATGACAAGGTAGCCTACACTGCTGACACTGACAAACAGATCAATAAAAAAACGACTGTGCCATATAAAAAGGCCTACGAGAAGGTGAAGACATTCATAGAATATGGCGTCCATCTAAACCTGAAGGAGGAAATGATTGTTTTAAAACCAAGTGTCACTGACCCAATGATAAAGACAGTGACTATGCACATTCCCCCGGGGGAGATGGCCGATGTTCTACGCTGGCGCCAATAACACTTTCAACCCAATTAAGTTAAGAATTTTGATAAGTAAAAAGACAGATTGGAGACTTTTCATTGTCTTCTCTTTACAGCAATAGCTATTTGTTTTCCCAAACTGTTTTTTTTACACAATTGTATTTTTTAAATATTGCGATATGCCTGGCTGGGTCTCTCTGCTTTTCACTGACAGTCGCAACTTAACCCTCATCTATTTGGTCAATTTGCTGCGCCCGCTCCCCAAATTGCGGGCCCTTCTTAGGTTTCCGAGTGGTGCAGCGGTCTAAGGCACTGCATCTCAGTGCTAGAGGCGTCACTACAGACCCTGGTTCGATTCCAGCTTTTTTTTGGGGGGGGTGGCCAAATCATGCTTTCTGGTATAGTAGCCTATTTTGAATGATTTTACTTATTTCTGTACAGACAAGAGTAAGCCAATTAGGCTAAATCATTTTGGAAAATGTCATTAAAAATGTACTTTAGGGAAAATCTTCTCCAAGCCTTATGGACACACGCCACCCATCCATTCTAACACTTTGAAATGACTCATGGGAATTCGGTTAGAATGACTCATGGGAATTCGGTTAGAATGACTCATGGGAATTCGGTTAGAATGACTCATGGGAATTCGGTTAGAATGACTCATGGGAATTCGGTTAGAATGACTCACGGGAATTCGGTTAGAATGACTCATGGGAATTCGGTTAGAATGACTCATGGGAATTCGGTTAGAATGACTCATGGGATTTCGGTTAGAATGACTCATGGGAATTCGGTTGGAACTCGGCTGCTTCCGAGTTCCATGTTCTGTTAAGATAAATGACCATAATCTAGATGGGATTTCTGTCGTTCTGAGCACTGTGGGAGAACTCCCTGATCAGGGTTATGCACCCAATGCATACGGGTCCGGGAACATTTCTCAAATGTCTGGTAAATTAAAATTCTGCCGTTCAAATGTCCCGTGCCATATTTTCCGAACAGAAACCGTGGTGTGTGTGTGTGTGTGTGTGTTACCTTGGCCTCAGAGAAAGCATCCTTCCTACGCGGGGGAAGTGGAGGAGGTTTGAGTAAGTTCTCTCCTAGCTGGTGAAGGCTTCCACAGGAAACTGACTGGACCTCTACACATAGCAGGGTACAAGAGTTCAATCAATCAAATGTATTTATACAGCTCTTAACACCAGCAGTTTTCATACAGTAGACTGAGGGGGAACTCGACACGGCGGGGGGGACTCGACACGGCGGGGGCTCGACACGGGGGGGGGGGGGGCTCGACACAGCAGGGGGGGGGGGCTCGACAAAGCAGGGGGGGACCCGACACAGCAGGGGGGGGGACTCGACACAGCAGGGGGGGGGGGGGGGGACTCGACACAGCAGGGGGGGACCCGACACAGCAGGGGGGGGACCCGACACAGCAGGGGGGGGGGGGTCTCGACACAGCAGGGGGGGGGGGGACTCGACACAGCAGGGGGGGGGGGACTCGACGCAGCAGGGGGGGGGACTCGACGCAGCAGGGGGGGGACTCGACGCAGCAGGGGGGGACACGACACAGCAGGGGGGGACTCGACACAGCAGGGGGGGACTCGACACAGCAGGGGGGGACTCGACACAGCAGGGGGGGGACTCGACACAGCAGGGGGGGGACTCGACACAGCAGGGGGGGGGGGGACTCGACACAGCAGGGGGGGGGACTCGACACAGCAGGGGGGGGGGACTCGACACAGCAGGGGGGGGGGGGGACTCGACACAGCAGGGGGGGGGGGGGGGGGCTCGACACAGCAGGGGGGGGGGGGGGGGCTCGACACAGCAGGGGGGGGGGGGGGGGACTCGACACAGCAGGGGGGGGGACTCGACACAGCAGGGGGGGGACTCGACACAGCAGGGGGGGGACTCGACACAGCAGGGGGGGACTCGATACAGCAGGGGGGGACTCGATACAGCAGGGGGGGACTCGATACAGCAGGGGGGGACTCGATACAGCAGGGGGGGACTCGATACAGCAGGGGGGGACTCGATACAGCAGGGGGGGACTCGATACAGCAGGGGGGGACTCGATACAGCAGGGGGGGACTCGATACAGCAGGGGGGGGGGACTCGATACAGCAGGGGGGGGGGACTCGATACAGCAGGGGGGGGGGGGACTCGACACAGCAGTGGGGGGGACTCAATACAGCAGGGGGGGGGGGACTCGACACAGCAGGGGGGGGGGGACTTGATACAGCAGGGGGTGGGGACTCGATACAGCAGGGGGGGGGACTCGACACAGCAGGGGGGGGGGCTCGACACAGCAGGGGGGGGGACTCGATACAGCAGGGGGGGGGGGGGGGGACTCGACACAGCAGGGGGGGGGACTCGACACAGCAGGGGGAATGACAATAGGAGTGGGCAAGACAGCACAAACAGATCTGGGACCAGGCTACTTGTCAATGAGACACAGGCACATATATACACACAAAGCCCAGTCTACCAGCATCCTCCATGGGAGGGCCGAGGTTCTCGTTCATCAAGCTAAGGAGCTGTTTCCTAACACCAGACAGACGGGACAGGACAGACCAGACACCACATCATACAGAGCATCAGGAACACTCACTTGAGGGTGGGAGGAGAACATTAGCGAATATGGAGTTTCCACCTGTAAAATGAAGACAGATGTTGAAATACATATACAGATATACTGTTCACAGTGTTAATCCCCAGATATACTGTTCACAGTGTTAATCCCCAGATATACTGTTCACAGTGTTAATCCCCAGATATACTGTTCACAGTGTTAATCCCCAGATATACTGTTCACAGTGTTAATCCCCAGATATACTGTTCACAGTGTTAATCCCCAGATATACTGTTCACAGTGTTAATCCCCAGATATACTGTTCAGTGTTAATCCCCAGATATACTGTTCACAGTGTTAATCCCCAGATATACTGTTCACAGTGTTAATCCCCAGATATACTGTTCACAGTGTTAATCCCCAGATATACTGTTCAGTGTTAATCCCCAGATATACTGTTCACAGTGTTAATCCCCAGATATACTGTTCACAGTGTTAATCCACAGATATACTGTTCACAGTGTTAATCCACAGATATACTGTTCACAGTGTTAATCCACAGATATACTGTTCACAGTGTTAATCCCCAGATATACTGTTCACAGTGTTAATCCCCAGATATACTGTTCACAGTGTTAATCCCCAGATATACTGTTCAGTGTTAATCCTCAGATATACTGTTCACAGTGTTAATCCCCAGATATACTGTTCACAGTGTTAATCCCCAGATATACTGTTCACAGTGTTAATCCTCAGATATACTGTTCACAGTGTTAATCCCCAGATATACTGTTCAGTGTTAATCCCCAGATATACTGTTCAGTGTTAATCCCCAGATATACTGTTCACAGTGTTAATCCCCAGATATACTGTTCAGTGTTAATCCCCAGATATACTGTTCACAGTGTTAATCCCCAGATATACTGTTCACAGTGTTAATCCCCAGATATACTGTTCAGTGTTAATCCCCAGATATACTGTTCACAGTGTTAATCCCCAGATATACTGTTCACAGTGTTAATCCACAGATATACTGTTCACAGTGTTAATCCCCAGATATACTGTTCAGTGTTAATCCCCAGATATACTGTTCAGTGTTAATCCCCAGATATACTGTTCAGTGTTAATCCCCAGATATACTGTTCACAGTGTTAATCCACAGATATACTGTTCACAGTGTTAATCCCCAGATATACTGTTCACAGTGTTAATCCCCAGATATACTGTTCACAGTGTTAATCCCCAGATATACTGTTCACAGTGTTAATCCCCAGATATACTGTTCACAGTGTTAATCCCCAGATATACTGTTCAGTGTTAATCCCCAGATATACTGTTCACAGTGTTAATCCCCAGATATACTGTTCACAGTGTTAATCCCCAGATATACTGTTCACAGTGTTAATCCCCAGATATACTGTTCAGTGTTAATCCACAGATATACTGTTCACAGTGTTAATCCCCAGATATACTGTTCACAGTGTTAATCCCCAGATCTACTGTTCACAGTGTTAATCCTCAGATATACTGTTCACAGTGTTTCACCAGCGATAAGTGTGTGCCTGTCTGTATTTATGTACAACTATGTGTGTGTCTCTATGTGCACTTGAACATTGGTGTGTGTGTGTGTGTCTGTGTGTGTCTCTATGTGCCCCATCCTCACCGTAGGAGTTGCAGAGGTCTTGCTCCATGAAGACAGAGATGAGGTCTGAGGTGGCAGACTGCGGGGGGGTGGGGGTGTTGGGTGAGGTGGGGGCTGTGGAAGAGGTCTCATGCTCCGTCTCAGCGATGCTCCTGAAGGTGATCTTGTGGGGGGGCTCTCTCTCCAGGGGTACGGGGTGGCCCTTCAGGGTTCCTGACGTAGAGGTACGCACCGGCCGGATCCCAGGGGACTTCAGAGGGTACAGGGTCTTCCTGGGCTGGAGGAGAGGGTAAAAGAGGAGGGTTTGAGGACCTGGTAACCGTTAAACACTTTGTTAAAAGACAGATGAATTCACGAAAAAGTTTTTTCTGCACAGGAACTGGAGTTTAGGGTGAGGGTTTTGATTCCATGTCAATTCAGGAAGTAATCTGAAATTCCAATTTAAAAAGATTTCTCATTGCTTTTCATCTTCCTGCTCAATTTTGTTTGTGATATAGAACTGATCACCCTGAGGGGACGATACATATAAATCAATCTTACGAATCGTGGCGGCTGCTTGCAGTTGCGAGGCTCAATCTCCTGAGACTTGTTGAACAGATAGTCCGAGAACTCCTTCTCACCCAGACTGCCCATCGGGTTCAGGTTCTCAAAAAACCTCTGGGACAAAAAACACAAGACACAACGAAGGCCATCAGATGAATGATACTCCTTAGAGTGGATCATGGCAAGGAGAACACTGTCATTCTGGTGCAGGAGAGAGAGAGGCCGAGATAAAAGGGAGGAGGGAGAGGAAGAGGGATAGGAGGGAAGAGAGATGGAGATGGAAAGTAAATAGGGGTTTAGGAATACACTGACAGACCAACCGACAGACAGACTGATTTCCCTACCTTGGTGTCCTGCTGGACCTTGGTATCCTGCTGGACCTTGAGACAGTAAGGCTAGTTGATTGGCCTACCTTGATGTCCTGCTGGACCTTGAGACAGTAAGGCTGGTTTTGATTGGCCTACCTTGATGTCCTGCTGGACCTTGAGACAGTAAGGCTGGTTTTGATTGGCCTACCTTGATGTCCTGCTGGACCTTGAGACAGTAAGGCTGGTTTTGATTGGCCTACCTTGATGTCCTGCTGGACCTTGAGACAGTAAGGCTAGTTGATTGTCCTACCTTGGTGTCCTGCTGGACCTTGAGACAGTAAGGCTGGTTTTGATTGGCCTACCTTGATGTCCTGCTGGACCTTGAGACAGTAAGGCTGGTTTTGATTGGCCTACCTTGATGTCCAGCTGGACCTTGAGACAGTAAGGCTGGTTTTGATTGGCCTACCTTGATGTCCTGCTGGACCTTGAGACAGTAAGGCTGGTTCTGGTTGGCCTACCTTGATGTCCTGCTGGACCTTGAGACAGTAAGGCTGGTTCTGGTACTGCTGTATCTCTCCTGTGATTTCCGCTACTTTCCTCCTCTTACTGAAGTTGATCAGCTCTTTGCCGTGTCTCTTCAGGAAGTCGGGGTTCCCTTCCTCTGTCTTCAGGATGTTGGTCAAGTAGATACCTGTGGACAGGGAGGAGAGCGACATGGTATAGAAGTAGTCCTAGCTAAATACATCACTCAGTCAACCTAATACGTCCAATGGCTCAGTGGGTTGGGAGCATTGTGCTAGCACCAACAGGGTTGAAGGGCTTCCCTCTCCGCATAGGCCACATATATACCGAATCGATGTGTCACAAGTCAATGTGGACAGTTCTGTACGTTTGTTTTCTGTCCGGAAGGTCTTACCAAAGAAAGGCACACAAGGCGGGTTAATGGACTTGAGCTTGGCCAGGTACTTCTTGAAATGGTCCTGGCTCAGTTCCACTGCTTCTTCTAGGATCCGCTTTTTCCTTTCGGGGACCGCCTGAAAGAAAATAACAATATGGACATCTCTCATGAACGTGCTGCTCAGTAAAAGCATAGAAATAGCGCGTATAGAACAGATCTGCCACTTATCAGACTTGTTTTCAATGCGAATGACAGATCTATAAAATGATTTCTATGTGAATTTCGTCAGGTCGCCTACAAAGCTACATACTGGACCTTGCTGCTCAGTAAAATCTCTGGTCTTAGTGCGCAACAAGTAATATAATAATAATAATAATATATACCATTTAGCAGATGCTTTTATCCAAAGCGACTAACAGTCAAGCTGGCACACATTTGAAGTATGGGTGGCCCCCAGCAGGAATTGAACCCATGACCCTTGGCGTTGCAAGCGCCTTAGACCGCTGCGCCACTCGCAATGCCTACTTGTCATACATTTTAGCAAATACATTTATTTTTGATACTTAAATATATTTAAAACCAAATACTTTTAGACTATTAAAAGGTATCTTTAATTTTACTCAAGTATGACAATTGGGTATATTTGGGTATTGGGTATAAACTCTTCACAGTTGTGTTCTGTGAGTGTCACAGAGTAAAATGATAACCCATTTCATTGCTCCACATTACAACACTCCAACCTTGTTTAACATCATCAAATCTATGGCATGATTCCACCAATTGTAACCCTTTCAAAATAGAGACTTTTATTTTGAAGGCCAACCGCAAATTCTACTATTGTGGCTAATCCATTTTGTGGCTAGCTTCACAACACATAACCCGGTCTGGTCAAGCCTCAGTAGCCAGGGGAAGTTAAGTGGCTAGCTAGCTAGTTATTTTCATGAACTGAAGTTCAACAATAGTGGCTACCTAGCTAATACTTACTCACATGGATTCCTAAATCATTGCTAAGAATAATGAAAATTACTGCAGTTTCTACTGGTCTTTGTTTTCAGGCGGGTTGTATTGGTGCTAGCTAGGTACCAAGCTAAAGCTAGCTAGCTACCAAGCTAAAGATAGCTAGCTACCAAGCTAAAGCTAGCTAGCTAGCTACCGCAGAAGTTGCTAATAACATCTGTATCAAATATATTTGCAAACATTTTTAATCCTGCTCGTTTAATCGTGATCTTATTTCAAATGCTCACACAGACGTTTTCCCATTCGGTCAAACAAATAATGCCTTATTACCAACGCGGTATTGTTAAACACATCGTTCGTGGGCGGTGTGTGCTTGTTTGCATACTTTTATGTTTTGTACAGTTTTGACAGTGCTACTGATGGTCGTGGTGGAGCTTGACTTGCACGTACAAATTCAGCACACACAACATTCTAAAATAGAATAGTGTTTTTTTGGCATTAAAAGCTTATTTGACTCGTCAAATAGTGTTATTTGACGTGTATCGTTTTTTTTTACACGCAAAGACCCAAACGGCGTTCCATAGCGAAGGTGTGTGTGTGTGTGTGTGTGTGTGTGTTCACCTCAAAGGTGTGATCGAGCCGGTATACGGGGACAGAGTTGATGGCAGAGACCACCTCCAGAACACCGTTGAAATTGTTGAGCTCCTGAAACACCTGGAGGATCTCAATGACCCGTGTGAACACTGCTACCCTCTCATCCAGGTTCTCTGCTTCCACAATACACCTGACAGAGAGAGAGAGACAGAGAGCGAGAGAGACAGAGAGCGAGAGAGACAGAGAGACAGAGAGACAGAGAGCGAGACAGAGAGCGAGACAGAGAGCGAGACAGAGAGCGAGACAGAGAGCGAGACAGAGAGCGAGACAGAGAGCGAGACAGAGAGCGAGACAGAGAGCGAGACAGAGAGCGAGACAGAGAGCGAGACAGAGAGCGAGACAGAGAGCGAGACAGAGAGCGAGACAGAGAGCGAGACAGAGAGCGAGACAGAGAGCGAGACAGAGAGCGAGACAGAGAGCGAGACAGAGAGAGAGACAGAGAGAGAGAGCGAGACAGAGAGAGCGAGACAGAGAGAGCGAGACAGAGAGAGCGAGACAGAGAGGATATCAGTATTAGAGTTACTGACTGATTTCACAGCAGGGAGATGTTCAGTAGGGCACACAGTAGGAAAACATTTCTTATCGGACAAGTTCATGTTTGACTCGGTTTCATTACATATTCCACCTACTGAACAGTATTCCACCTACTACTACCACCACTACTCACTTCTCAAACCACAGTGTGAGGTTGGTGGTGTGGCGGATCATCCTCAGCAGGTTGGGAGAGTTATTTTCCTTGTCCTCTTTGGTCCAGACACTCCCCACCAGCTCAGACGGCCTCACAGCCCTGAGGAGAGAAGGGGGACAGTAACACACTTCAATAAGGCAGTAACACACTTCAATAAGACAGTAACACACTCCCCACCAGCTCAGGTGGCCTCACAGCCCTGGGGGGGGGGGGGGGGGGGGGGGGCAATGGCGGCAGTAACACACTGCGCAGCACGTCTCTTGTCACCTCTAAGAGGAGAAGTTGTGAAAGGCTGTTTAACGATCCACAGTCCCTGCGTTCAACATATTACACCGAAACAACATATTTCCACAGTCCTATGGACAGTACATGGTCTGCTGAGCTTCAGTTGGCCCGGCAGCTTAAACCACGTTCGGTCAGATCAGTAAACGAGTTGTCCACTTGATCACCGTAGTAACAGCAGGTGTCAGTCTAACCTGTATAGCTCTGACTCCAACAGGGTGAGCTGGCGGGCGATCTCTATGGGGTGAAGGGTCATGAGGTCAAAGGTGTCCGTCTGACCCAGGCGGCTGATGTGCCACTCGATGGGCGGCGGCGGGCTCTCGAAGGTGATGTTGTGGCTGACCCCGTTAGACTGAGTCTGCATCTTCCTCTTGATGATCTTGTTGATGGACTCCACCCACTTCCTCATAGACTTGCCTGAGGAAGAGACATGTGACAAGGACTTGTTTTTTTATCATTCATGACAATTAAATCTCAATTAAACTTCACTAAAGTAAAACATGACCATTGTCCAGTCCCCTATCTAATCACTGCCAGAGGTTGGAAGTAAAAAAAAACGTTTGAGACTCTTTAACACCTTAATGTTTTATTGTGACAGTTCTGGTGGACACCAATGCATTCATTACACGTAGCAACTAAACTTGCTAACATTTTCTGCACAATAAGTCACTAGTAAATAGTAAAAGTAGCGAACACTGAAAAATGTGTCCCTGTGAATGAACATTTTGGCATTGTAGTAAGAAATACTGTATTGAGGTAGTAGTATTGCGGTAGTCCTGTAGTAGTATTGAGGTAGTAGTATTGAGGTAGTCCTGTAGTAGTATTGCGGTAGTTCTGTAGTATTGAGGTAGTCCTGTAGTAGTATTGAGGTAGTCCTGTAGTAGTATTGAGGTTGTCCTGTAGTAGTATTGAGGTAGTAGTATTGAGGTAGTCCTGTAGTAGTATTGAGGTAGTAGTATTGGGGTAGTCCTGTAGTAGTATTGAGGTAGTCCTGTAGTAGTATTGAGGTAGTCCTGTAGTAGTATTGAGGTAGTAGTATTGAGGTAGTCCTGTAGTAGTATTGAGGTAGTCCTGTAGTAGTATTGAGGTAGTCCTGTAGTAGTATTGAGGTAGTCCTGTAGTAGTATTGAGGTAGTAGTATTGAGGTAGTCCTGTAGTAGTATTGCGGTAGTCCTGTAGTAGTATTGCAGTAGTAGTATTGAGGTAGTAGTATTGAGGTAGTCCTGTAGTAGTATTGAGGTAGTAGTATTGAGGTAGTCCTGTAGTAGTATTGAGGTAGTAGTATTGAGGTAGTCCTGTAGTAGTATTGAGGTAGTCCTGTAGTAATATTGAGGTAGTAGTATCGCGGTAGTAGTATTGAGGTAGTCCTGTAGTAGTATTGAGGTAGTAGTATTGAGGTAGTCCTGTAGTAGTATTGAGGTAGTCCTGTAGTAATATTGAGGTAGTCCTGTAGTAGTATTGAGGTAGTAGTATTGTATTAGTAGTATTGAGGTAGTCCTGTAGTAGTATTGAGGTAGTAGTATTGAGGTAGTCCTGTAGTAGTATTGAGGTAGTAGTATTGAGGTAGTCCTGTAGTAGTATTGAGGTAGTCCTGTAGTAGTATTGAGGTAGTAGTATTGAGGTAGTCCTGTAGTATTGAGGTAGTCCTGTAGTAGTATTGAGGTAGTAGTATTGAGGTAGTACTGTAGTATTCAATGGTTGGAATCTAAATTATTTTCTAATCGTTTAGTTCTGAACAGAACCCCACATTGTTCCGTTATATTCCACTGTTCCAACCAGCAAAATAAAGTTGTGAACCGTTTCGAACTGGAAAAAAAAAAAGCCTGACGGTTTATATTCTTCCTATATGTTTCTTTTTTTTAAACCTGTGACAAAAAATAAATAGGAATCATTCAGCTCATTACATTACTTCACCAATCAGTTTCGGATAGAGCAGGCAAGCTAGTTGTTTACATGCGTGATCGACAGACAAGTGTAGCCTGTGGCGCGATACGTAATTTAAATGTTATGGGTGGGGAGAGAGAGAGAGAGAGGGTTGAGGGGGCTTGACGCGCTGGGCATCTTATGACTTGTATTATCTGAATTATACCTAGGAGTGGCTTCTATGGAGGAACTTCGAATGTCCTTTGAACTTGAGTTGGCTTAATGTTGGACCCGAGCTAGCTAGCAGGCTAGCTAACAAGCTTGTGTGTGTAGAGCGGCACCAGCATTAAAATAACACGTCTTACCTTTTTGTAGTTAATACCGTGAAACGTTATAACTAGGCCTATAGTATCCTTAACTAGAAATTATAAAGTGAATCCACTCTTCTCTGGCTAATTAAACAACTCTCTCCTCATCTTCTGAATCATGCTTGGAATGACCTGGTGTGTAACTTCAGTACAGTAACCTGTCCTTCCGGGGGGGGGGGGGGTAGCCAAAAAACACACACACAAAGATTTTCATCTTGCAGGCAGACACTGGAATACGTTTCTAAGTGACAGAGTGAGGGGATTGCATAAGCAATTTGTTGCGCATTTTTGTGGGACTAGAAAACAAATGCCTGGAACATAAAATACCGTTATTAACCGGTTCCCGTGCTTTTATAATACCGTTATTAACCGGTTCCCGTGCTTTTAAAATACCGTTATTAACCGGTTCCAGTGCTTTTATAATACCGTTATTAACCGGTTCCAGTGCTTTTATAATACCGTTATTAACCGGTTCCAGTGCTTTTATAATACCGTTATTAACCGGTTCCAGTGCTTTTATAATACCGTTATTAACCGGTTCCCGTGCTTTTATAATACCGTTATTAACCGGTTCCCGTGCTTTTATAATACCGTTATTAACCGGTTCCCGTGCTTTTATAATACCGTTATTAACCGGTTCCAGTGCTTTTATAATACCGTTATTAACCGGTTCCAGTGCTTTTATAATAACGTTATTAACCGGTTCCCGTGCTTTTATAATAACGGTTCTCTTCCGGAACAGTATGGATCACTTTCATTCCTTTTTCCGTTTCTGTTCCTTGAACATTTATTTTCGGTTCTGTTCCCTGAATAGTTCCAACCCCTGGTAGTAGTACTATAGTAGTATTGTGGTAGTACTGTAGTAATATTGTAGTAGTAGTACTGTAGTACTAGTATTGTAGTGGTACTGTAGTAGTGATATTGAGGTGGTACTGTAGTAGCACTGAGGTAGTACTGTAGTAGTATTGAGGTAGTACTGTAGTGGTACTGTAATATTGAGGTGGTATTGTAGTGGTACTGTAGTAGTGTTGTAATACTGCAGTGGTACTGTAGTATTGAGGCAGTACTGTAGTAGTATTGTAATAGTATTGCGGTGGTACTGTAGTAGCACTGTAGTATTATTGAAGTAGTATTGTAATAGTATGTGTAGTGGTACTGTAGTAGTATTGGTGTAGCACTGTAGTATTGCGGTAGTACTGTAGTGGTATTGTAATAGTATTTGTAGTGGTACTGTAGTGGTATTGAGGTAGTACTGTAGTGGTATTGTAATGGTACTGTAGTAGTATAGAGGTAGTACTGTTGTGGTACTGTAGTATCGAGGTAGTACTGTAGTAGTGTTGAGGTAGTAGTGTAGTGGTACGGTAGTATTGAGGTAGTGCTGTAGTAGTATTGGAATAGTATTGTAATGGTACTGTAGCAGTATTGCGGTAGTAGTGTAGTGGTACTGAAGTATTGATGTAGTACTGTAGTGGTATTGGAATAGTATTGTAGTGGTACTGCAGTAGTACTGTAGTAGTATCGAGGTAGTACTGTGGCGGTATTGTAATAGTATTGTAGTAGTATTGCGGTAGTACTGTGGTGGTATTGTAATGGTACTGTAGTAGTATTGAGGTAGTAGTGTAGTGGTACTGTAGTATTGAGGTAGTACTGTAGTAGTGTTGTGGTACTGTAGTATTGATGTAATTCTGCAGTGGTACTGTAGTATTGAGGTAGTAGTGTAGTAGTACTGTAGTATCGAGGTAGTACTGTAGTAGTGTTGTGGTACCGTAGTATTGAGGTAGTAGTGTAGTGGCACTGTAGTATTGAGGTAGTAGTGTGTTAGTACTGTAGTAGTACTGTTGTGGTATTGTAATAGTATTGTAATGGTACAGTGGTAGTATTGCGGTAGTAGTGTAGTGGTACCGCAGTATTGAGGTAGTAGTGTAGTAGTACTGTAGTATTGAGGTAGTACTGTAGTAGTACTTTAGTATTGAGGTAGTACTGTAGTAGTACTGTGGTGGTGCTGTAGTAGTACTGTAGTAGTGCTGTGGTAGTGCTGTAGTAGTACTGTAGTGGTATTGCAATATTATTGTAATGGCACTGCCGTAGTATTGCAGTAGTACTGTAGTATTGCGGTACAACTGTAGTAGTACTGTAGTGGTATTGTAATAGTATTGTAATGGTACTGTAGTAGTATTGCGGTAGTAGTACTGTAGTATTGAGGTAGTACTGTAGTGGTACTGTAGTATTGAGGTAGTACTGTAGTATTGAGGTAGTACTGTAGTAGTACTGCGGTGGTACTGTAGTAGTACTGTAGTATTGAGGTAGTACTGTAGTGGTACTGTAGTAGTATTGCGGTAGTAGTGTAGTGGTACTGTAGTATTGAGGTAGTACTGTAGTATTGAGGTAGTACTGCGGTGGTACTGTAGTAGTACTGTAGTATTGAGGTAGTACTGTAGTGGTACTGCGGTGGTACTGTAGTATTGAGGTAGTACTGTAGTAGTACTGCGGTGGTACTGTAGTATTGAGGTAGTACTGTAGTATTGAGGTAGTACTGTAGTAGTACTGCGGTGGTACTGTAGTATTGAGGTAGTACTGTAGTATTGAGGTAGTACTGTAGTGGTACTGCGGTGGTACTGTAGTATTGAGGTGGTACTGTAGTAGTACTGTAGTAGTACTGCGGTGGTACTGTAGTAGTACTGTAGTATTGAGGTAGTACCTCGTAGTTGTATAATGCTGCTAATGTACTCCTCCAGTCGGCCTCGTAGCTCGGGGTCGTTCTCAAAGTCATAGAAATGATGTTCCACCCACTGACGAAACACATTCAGGACCCTGAGAGAGAGAGAGAGGGGGAGATAGAGGGGGGGAGAGGGGGAGAGAGAGGGGGGGAGAGACACAGAGAGAGAGGGGGAGAGAGAGGGGGAGAGAGAGAGGGGGGGGAGGGGGAGGGAAACAGACGAAGGTGAATGATCAGTCAAATTAATTTATAAAGCACTTGTTTTATCAACAGGTATCACTGTGCTTTAAGAAACTATTTTGAGAGATGCCACAGTAGAAAGTCAGAAGGTTAGGGCCACAGGAATGGTGATGATGGACCACCCCCATCATGGATGGATGAGTCTGATTGGACAGCGGGAGGGTGAGAAGGAGTCTTGATTGGACAGTGGGATGTACTCTGAATGGACAGTGGGATGTACTCTGATTGGACAGTGGGAAGGAGTCTGATTGGATAGTGGGAAGGAGTCTGATTGGACAGTGGGAAGGAGTCTGATTGGACAGTGGTGATTATACCTGAGTTGGACCGGTTGGACGTACTCCCTCCGGAACCTCTGTAGCTCTGCAGCCATTGGCTGATCTCCGTTCCATAGAGCCTGCTTGTCTGCCTCGGTGGGCTCCGGCTCTGGGATCTCAATCCTGTGTGTCAAAAATAATAATAATTTCATTTGTAAAGCTCAAAAAACAAATAAATACATATTAAAAACAATTCAAACCTAAGAACAGAGAACACAGACAACCAAAGTTTTGTGTCATCAGTCATAAGTGTCATCAGATCTGGACGACAAAACAGAACTAGCAGACTTTATATTTAAATGTTATTTAACCTTTATTTAACTAGGAAAGTCAGTTAAGAACAAATTCTTATTTACAAATCATGGCCTACACCAGCCAAACCCGGACGATGCTGGGGCAATTGTGTGCCGTCCTATGGGACTCCCAATCATGGCCGGCTGTGATACAGCCCGGATTCGAACCAGGGTGTCGGCAGTGACGCCTCTTGCACTGAGATGCAGTGCCTTAGACCGCTGTGCCACTCGGGAGCCCTGACAACACAGCATATAACCATCAACAGGTTAGGAGCCAGGATATAGTCATAGGTTGAGTGACAAATGGCACCCTATATAGGGCTCTACTCCAGACCAGGGTCCACGGGGCTCTACTCCAGACCGGGGTCCACGGGGCTCTACTTCAGACCGGGGTCCACGGGGCTCTACTTCAGACCGGGGGTCCACGGGGCTCTACTCCAGACCGGGGGTCCACGGGGCTCTACTCCAGACCGGGGGTCCACGGGGCTCTACTCCAGACCGGGGGTCCACGGGGCTCTACTCCAGACCGGGGGTCCACGGGGCTCTACTCCAGACCGGGGGTCCACGGGGCTCTACTCCAGACCGGGGGTCCACGGGGCTCTACTCCAGACCGGGGGTCCACGGGGCTCTACTCCAGACCGGGGGTCCACGGGGCTCTACTCCAGACCGGGGGTCCACGGGGCTCTACTCCAGACCGGGGGTCCACGGGGCTCTACTCCAGACCGGGGGTCCACGGGGCTCTACTCCAGACCGGGGGTCCACGGGGCTCTACTCCAGACCGGGGGTCCACGGGGCTCTACTCCAGACCGGGGGTCCACGGGGCTCTACTCCAGACCGGGGGTCCACGGGGCTCTACTCCAGACCGGGGGTCCACGGGGCTCTACTCCAGACCGGGGGTCCACGGGGCTCTACTCCAGACCGGGGGTCCACGGGGCTCTACTCCAGACCGGGGGTCCACGGGGCTCTACTCCAGACCGGGGGTCCACGGGGCTCTACTCCAGACCGGGGGTCCACGGGGCTCTACTCCAGACCGGGGGTCCACGGGGCTCTACTCCAGACCGGGGGTCCACGGGGCTCTACTCCAGACCGGGGGTCCACGGGGCTCTACTCCAGACCGGGGGTCCACGGGGCTCTACTCCAGACCGGGGGTCCACGGGGCTCTACTCCAGACCGGGGGTCCACGGGGCTCTACTCCAGACCGGGGGTCCACGGGGCTCTACTCCAGACCGGGGGTCCACGGGGCTCTACTCCAGACCGGGGGTCCACGGGGCTCTACTCCAGACCGGGGGTCCACGGGGCTCTACTTCAGACCGGGGGTCCACGGCGCTCTACTTCAGACCGGGGGTCTACTTCGGACCGGGGGTCCATGGGGCTCTACTTCAGACCGGGGTCCACGGGGCTCTACTCCAGACCAGGGGTCCACGGGGCTCTACTCCAGACCAGGGTCCACGGGGCTCTACTCCAGACCGGGGGTCCACAGGGCTCTACTCCAGACCGGGGGTCCACGGGGCTCTACTCCAGACCGGGGGTCCACGGGGCTCTACTCCAGACCGGGGTCTATGGGTGCCAGTTAGGACACAAAATAGAACTGCATTGTCTCTATTGTCCCTCCAGGGATATAAACGGGAAATATTTCACTTCCTGTGTGTTGTTGTTCTACTTTATACTACTGATATTGATTACTGAAATGTTTGGGAAAGAGCTGGCAAGAAAGGCATTTCACTGTACTTGTGCACGTGACAATAACACTTGAAAAAAATGTCTTGGCCCCTGCACAAACACAACACACTGGTAAGCAGGACCTACCTGTCTATCAAGAGACCGAGGAGCTCCTGGGGCTTGCAAAAGGACCGGTAGGTAGTCAGAAAAGTGCGCACAAAGTTGGGATCTAAAGGACAGCAGAAAAATGATTGAATCATCACACTTGCATCATAAATAAGCGAAATTATCTGTATTTGGAATAACGTCAAATTGATCAGAAATACAGTGTAGATATTGTTAAATGACTATTGTAGCTGGAAACGGCTGATTTTTAATGGAATATCTACATAGGCGTACAGAGGCCCATTATCAGCAACCACCACTCCTGTGTTCCAATGGCACGTTGTGTTAGCTAATCCAAGTTTATAATTTTAAAAGACTAATTGATCATTAGAAAACCCTTTTGCAATTATGTTAGCGCAGCTGAAAACTGTTGTCCTGATTTAAAGAAGCAATACAACTGGCCTTCTTTAGACTAGTTGAGTATCTGGAGCATCAGCATTTGTGGGTTCGACTACAGGCTCAACATGGCCAGAAACAAAGACCTTTCTTCTGAAACTCGTCAGTCTATTCTTGTTCTGAGAAATGAAGGCTATTCCATGCGAGAAATTGCCAAGAAACTAAAGATCTCGTACAACGCTGTGTACTACTCCCTTCACAGAACAGCGCAAACTGGCTCTAACCAGAATAGAAAGAGGAGTGGGAGGCCCTGGTGGACAACTGAGCGTTTCCAGCTACAATAGTCATTTACAACATTAACAATGTCTACACTGTATTTCTGATCTATTCTATTTTAATGGACCAAAAAAAAGGGGCTTTTCTTTCAAAAACTAGGACATTTCTAAGTGACCCCAAACTTTTGAACGGTAGTGTGTGATATATATATATTATATACACACACATACACACACACACAATATATATATAAACTCAGCAAAAAAAGAAACGTCCCTTTTTCAGGACCCTGTCTTTCAAAGATAATTCGTATAAATCCAAATAACTTCACAGATCTTGTAACGGGTTTAAACACTGTTTCCCATGCTTGTTCAGTGAACCATAAACAATCAATGAACATGCACCTGTGGAACGGTCGTTAAGACACTAACAGCTTACAGACGGTAGGCAATTAAGGTCACAGTTATGAAAACTTAGGACACTAAAGAGGCCTTTCTACTGACTCTGGGAAAAAAACTAAAAGAAAGATGTCCAGGGTCCCTGCTCATCTGCGTTAACGTGCCTTAGGCATGCTGCAAGGAGGCATGAGGACTGCAGATGTGGCCAGGGCAATAAATTGCAATGTCCGTACTGTGAGACGCCTAAGACAGCGCTACAGGAAGGACAACTGATCGTCCTCACAGTGGCAGACCACGTGTAACAACACCTGCACAGGATCGGTACATCTGAACATCACACCTGGTGGACAGGTACAGGATGGCAACAACAACTGCCCGAGTTGCACCAGGAACGCACAATTCCTCCATCATTGCTCAGACTGTCCGCAATAGGCTGAGAGAGGCTGGACTGAGGGCTTGTAGGCCTGTTGTAAGGCAGGTCCTCATCAGACATCACCGGCGACAACATCGCCTACGGGGACAAACCCACCGTTGCTGGACCAGACAGGACTGGCAAAAAGTGCTCTTCACTGACGAGTTGCGGTTTTGTCTCACCAAGGGTGATGGTCGGATTCGCGTTTATCGTCGAAGGAATGAACGTTACACCAAGGCCTGTACTCTGGACCGGGATCGATTTGGAGGTGAAGGATCCGTCGTGTTCTGGGGCGGTGTGTCACAGCATCATCGGGCTGAGCTTGTTGTCATTGCAGGCAATCTCAACGCTGTGCGTTACAGGGAAGACATCCTCCTCCCTCATGTGGTACCCATCCTGCAGGCTCATCCTGACATGACCCTCCAGCATGACAATGCCACCAGCCATACTGCTCATTCGGTGAGTGATTTCCTGCAAGACAGGAATGTCAGTGTTCTGCCATGGCCAGCGAAGAGCCCGGATCTCAATCCCATTGACCACGTCTGGGACCTGTTCGATTGGAGGGTGAGGGCTAGGGCCATTCCCCCCAGGAATGTCTGAGAACTTGCAGGTGCCTTGGTGGAAGAGTGGGTTAACATCTCACAGCAAGAACTGGCAAATCTGGTGCAGTCCATGAGGAGGAGATGCACTGCAGTACTTAATGCAGCTGGTGGCCACACCAGATACTGACTGTTTGATTTTGACCCCCACCCCCTTTGTTCAGGGACACATTATTCCATTTCTGTTAGTCACATGTCTGTGGAACTTGTTCAGTTTATGTCTCAGTTGTTGAATCTTGTTATGTTCATACAAATATTTACACATGTTAAGTTTCCCGAAAATAAACGCAGTTGACAGTGAGAGGACGTTTCTTTTTTTGCTGAGTTTATACATACATACATGCATTACATACATACATAGTACGTTCCGCCCCCCCGACCCGACAAAACATTTCCGGCAGCTGAATCTAGTTGCCTACCCCTGGCCTACTCTAGAGTACACTACTCTTAAAACAGACAACACGGTAGGGGTCTCAGCCAGGCTTACCAGCGTACATGTGGTAGGTGAGCCTCTCTATAAGCTTGACCACCGTGCCTGCTTTAATAATGGGTATCCCCGTCTTGCTCTGGACGCGATCTTCAAACACGATGTTCTCCTCTGAGTCGTGCACAGCGAAGCGGTATAGCTCTGGCGAGGGCAGGCGGAGGGGCTGAGCCTGCTCCTCGTGCTGCAGAACCGTGTCCAACATACGGTCCAGCGTGGAGCGGTACTGCAGGGTCACCAGCGCCGCCATCCAAGCCCCTTTCTCCTCCGTCGAGCGGGCGCAGAACACCACACAGTTCTCGTCTTTACCGACGAGTTCGAAGGCGTGTTTGAACTCCGCCGAGTCCTCGCGGTCCACGATGCGGACTTTCCGCAGGACGAACTTCTCCTTGAGACGGAACTCTGCCCCGCTTCCAGAACCGGGGAGTCGGGAGCTCTGATTGGCCTTGCAGCTGATCATGAGGCCGTCGAACAGGAAGTTGTGTCGCTCGTGTTTGGCGCCGGCGCGGAGGAGCGCCCCCTCCAGGATAAACTCTGAACAGCACTGGCCGATGTCCTTCCCCTCCCAGCCGTCGATGCTCTTCTGGATCTCATTCATCCGCTTGATGGCCAGCTGCTTGCTGCGCACCTGACGGCTGTACAGACGGTACATGGGCTCGCTGGAGGAGTATGAGAAAGAGAGAGAAAGAGGGTGGTCAGAAAACTGAAGAATCAATCCAAACCTTTATTTAACTAGAATAATTGTTGAGAACACAATTTGTTTACATTAACAACCCGAAAACGAATCACATTTAAACACACGGTTAGTATAGTAAGACGTGTGTATCTGCAGGGTGTGCTGTAGCGTGGAGGCGCAGCTACGTACCCAGGTTTGCGTCGAGGCAGGTGTTTGGCGTAGATGCGTTCCACGCTACACTGGAGGTTGAGCAGAGCGGTGATGGCCTGCTTCAAACACTCCCTGTCATCCTGCTCCTCACTGTGCTCCTGCAGCTGCTGCTCACAAAACACAAGGTGACAGGCATTAGGCATTGATGCATGTTTTAACATATGCACAGAGCAACATTGATGTATATGTTTTAACGTATGCACAGAGCGACATTGATGCATGGTTTAACGTATGCACAGAGCAACATTGATGTATACGTTTTAACGTATGCACAGAGCAACATTGATGTATATGTTTTAACATATGCACAGAGCAACATTGATGTATATGTTTTAACGTATGCACAGAGCAACATTGATGTGTATGTTTTAACGTATGCACAGAGCAACATTGATGTATATGTTTTAACATATGCACAGAGCAACATTGATGTGTTTTAATGTATGCACAGAGCAACATTGATGTGTTTTAACGTATGTACAGAGCAACATTGATGTGTATGTTTTAACGTATGCACAGAGCAACATTGATGTATATGTTTTAACATATGCACAGAGCAACATTGATGTATATGTTTTAACATATGCACAGAGCAACATTGATGTATATGTTTTAATGTATGCACAGAGCAACATTGATGTGTTTTAATGTATGCACAGAGCAACATTGATGTGTTTTAACGTATGCACAGAGCAACATTGATGTATATGTTTTAACATATGCACAGAGCAACATTGATGTATATGTTTTAACGTATGCACAGAGCAACATTGATGTGTTTTAACGTATGCACAGAGCAACATTGATGTATATGTTTTAACGTATGCACAGAGCGACATTGATGTATATGTTTTAACGTATGCACAGAGCAACATTGATGTATATGTTTTAACGTATGCACAGAGCAACATTGATGTATATGTTTTAACATATGCACAGAGCAACATTGATGCATGGTTTAACGTATGCACAGAGCAACATTGATGCATGGTTTAACGTATGCACAGAGCAACATTGATGCATGGTTTAACGTATGCACAGAGCAACATTGATGCATGGTTTAACGTATGCACAGAGAAAATCACGTCCCTCATTACAGGAAGATACAAAAGTACTTGCACGGACACAATCCGTGGAGGTGATCGATGCCACAACAAGCAACAGATGCAGAGGGTCTGCTGGCAGATCACTACTAAAGGTTCAACTGATTGACTTGCTCATGGTTTAAATCAAATCAAATCAAATTTTATTAGTCACATACACATGGTTAGCAGATGTTAATGCGAGTGTAGCGAAATGCTTGTGCTTCTAGTTCCGACAATGCAGTAATAACAACAAGTAATCTAACCTAACAATTCCACAACTGCTACCTTATACACACACAAGTGTAAAGGGATAAAGAATATGTACATAAAGATATATGAATGAGTGATGGTACAGAACGGCATAGGCAAGGTGCAGTAGATGGTATAGAGTACAGTATATACATATGAGATGAGTACTGTAGGGTATGTAAACATAAAGTGGCATAGTTTAAAGTGGCTAGTGGTCCATGTATTACATAAGATGGCAAGACTTAAAGCTGAAATCTGCAAAAAGGGGGGGCGGGGAAACATTCTCCCCCCCCCAGCGTCTTTCGTTATTGTTTTTTTTAGTTTTTGTTGATGACACGGAGGAAAGGAGAATTGTGGTTTTAAAAAGGCCTCAGGACATGTCCTGCTGTTCTATTAAGTATGCACTGACGTCCCACGGTCTTTGCTGTTGTCACAACGCAAACCGACGTGGCAGTCAGCACCAACAACGGATTTCAGATATAATAACTAACTTTGACTGAGTTAAAACCAATCTATAGTCCACTGACAGGAATCAGGAGCTCTCAGATCCCGAACAGAGAGCTTGACCCTAATTTCCATACTTAACCACAAGATGGCGACTCATAAGGGGAATGACCAAAACACTGGCCATGATAAGCTTTAAGTCGAAACACTGGTCAACCTCACTGTGAGAAGGACATGCCTGGACTGTGTGTGTGTGTCTGTGTGTCTGTGTCTGTGTGTGTGTCAGACACTCACCTGCAGTAGTTCAAAGTAGTGCAAACAGTGGTATACAGGAACCATCATGAGCTGTGGCAGAACGTACTGAACCGCCTCCTTGAAACCTTCAGCTATGGACTGGAGAGACAACAACATTACCTTACAGATTACATACTACTGTAGAGACACCATTACAATACAGATTACTGGAGAGACAACACCATTACAGATTCCCCTGGAGAGAAAGACTAGAGGGACTAGTACCTAACATAATATATATGGACTGGAGAGACAGACACCATTACCTTACAGATTACATACTACTGTAGAGACAACATTACAGATTACTGGAGAGACAACAACATTACCTTACAGATTACTGGAGACAACATTACTTTACATATTACCGTAGAGACAGACAACATTAATTTACATATTACTGTAGAGACACAGACCCAACAACATTACATACTACTGTAGAGACACCATTACACTACAGATTACTGGAGACAACATTAATTTACATATTACCGTAGAGACAGACAACATTAATTTACATATTACTGGAGAGACAACATTACTTTACATATTACCGTAGAGACAGACAACATTAATTTACATATTACCGTAGAGACAGACAACATTACTTTACATATTACCGTAGAGACACAGACCCAACAACATTACTTTACATATTACCGTAGAGACAGACAACATTAATTTACATATTACTGTAGAGACACAGACCCAACAACATTACATATTACTGTAGAGACACAGACCCAACAACATTACATATTACTGTAGAGACACAGACCCAACAACATTACATATTACTGCAGAGACAAAGACAACCTAGAAACAGAGAGAACAGGAGAGACGGGGTCCCTCTGCTATGGACTGAAGAGAATATAAAAACCATGGATGACAGAGAGAGGGAGAGAAAAAAAGAGGAGACAAATAGGGTAGTAGGGGTTGCTATATAGTATCCTCCCTCCTGCTCCCTAGTAGGGGTTGTTATATAGTATCCTCCCTCCTGCTCCCTAGTAGGGGTTGCTATATAGTATCCTCCCTCCTGCTCCCTAGTAGGGGTTGTTATATAGTATCCTCCCTCCTGCTCCCTAGTAGGGGTTGCTATATAGTATCCTCCCTCCTGCTCTCTAGTAGGGGTTGTTATATAGTATCCTCCCTCCTGCTCTCTAGTAGGGGTTGTTATATAGTATCCTCCCTCCTGCTCTTTAGTAGGGGTTGTTATATAGTATCCTCCCTCCTGCTCCCTAGTAGGGGTTGTTATATAGTATCCTCCCTCCTGCTCCCTAGTTGGGGTTGTTATATAGTATCCTCCCTCCTGCTCCCTAGTAGGGGTTGTTATATAGTATCCTCCCTCCTGCTCCCTAGTAGGGGTTGTTATATAGTATCCTCCCTCCTGCTCTCTAGTAGGGGTTGTTATATAGTATCCTTCCTCCTGCTCCCTAGTAGGGGTTGTTATATAGTATCCTCCCTCCTGCTCCCTAGTAGGGGTTGTTATATAGTATCCTCCCTCCTGCTCCCTAGTAGGGGTTGTTATATAGTATCCTCCCTCCTGCTCCCTAGTAGGGGTTGCTATATAGTATCCTCCCTCCTGCTCCGTAGATAGATGATCCTAAATCAATACTCTACTACTTAAGACTCCACACTACAGCCTCCTCTGGTGCTCTCTGTCTGTGTGTCTGTGTGGAGAGACACTCAGACTACAGACTACATAGCCTGCCTGCCCCATACTGTCTGTCTGTCTGTGGGGAGAGATATTGAGTTCTGTCTGTATGTCTGCTTGTCTGTCTGTCTGTGTGGGGAGAGATAGTGAGTTCTGTCTGTCTGTCTATGTGTGTGTCTGTCTGTCTGTCTATGTGTCTGTCTGTCTGTCTATGTGTCTGTCTGTCTATGTATCTGTCTGTCTGTCTATGTATCTGTCTGTCTGTCTATGTGTCTGTCTGTCTGTCTATGTGTCTGTCTGTCTGTCTATGTGTCTGTCTATGTGTCTGTCTGTCTGTCTATGTGTCTGTCTGTCTATCTGTCTGTGTGTCTGTCTATGTGTCTGTCTGTCTGTCTGTCTGTCTATGTGTCTGTCTATGTGTGTGTCTGTCTGTGTGTCTGTCTGTGTGTCTGTCTGTCTGTCTGTCTGTCTGTCTGTCTGTCTGTCTGTCTGTCTGTCTGTCTGTCTGTGTGTCTGTGTGTGTGTCTGTGTGTCTGTCTGTCTGTCTGTGTGTCTGTCTGTCTGTCTGTCTGTCTGTGTGTCTGTCTGTCTGTCTGTCTGTCTGTGTGTCTGTCTGTCTGTGTGTCTGTCTGTCTGTCTGTCTGTCTGTCTGTCTGTCTGTGTCTGGGGAGAGATAGTGAGTTCTGTCTGTCTGTCTGTCTGTCTGTCTGTCTGTCTGTCTGTCTGTCTGTCTGTCTGTCTGTCTGTGTGTCTGTGTGTCTGTCTGTGTGTGTGTCTGTCTGTCTGTCTGTCTGTCTGTCTGTCTGTCTGTCTGTCTGTCTGTCTGTCTGTCTGTGTGTCTGTCTGTCTGTCTGTCTGTCTGTCTGTCTGTCTGTCTGTCTGTGTCTGGGGAGAGATAGTGAGTTCTGTCTGTCTGTCTGTCTGTCTGTCTGTCTGTCTGTCTGTCTGTCTGTCTGTGTGTGTGTGTGTGTGTGTGGGGAGAGATAGTGAGTTCTGTAAACACACAGAGATATTAGAATGGAGCTCCAAACACTGGCAAATGACAAAACAATAACTATTGCAACAATGTAACCCAGTTCTACCCCAACATCACCCCTAGATCATTAAAATAAAAAGGAACAATACAACGAAACACCATCCTGGCAATCACACACACAGCAGTGCAATAAGCACAGCTTGTACCCTTTCAGATCAGAGGTAGCCCCCCCCTCTCCTCTTTTATCCCTCCTTCCCTTTCCCTCCAACCCCTCCCACCCCTCTCCTCTACCCTTCTCACCCATCTCCTTCCCTCCCCCTCCATCTCCTTCCCTCGCTCTCTCTCCTCCTCTCCGTCATCTGCTCTCCTCCAGGAGAGACTGTACGCATCCCAAATGGTGTCCTATTCCCTATGTAGTGCACTACTTTTGACCAGAGCCCAGGGCCCTATATAGGGAATAGGGTGCCATTCTGGACACAGCAGGGCCTGGGCTATTTTTAAAGGCCATGTAATTTAGCCACAATACCAGACGCTGCAGAGTGCAGTGACTGAGTGCTCCACAGACACATCTCTCTGACAGAGAGCAGGAGAGGAGGGGGAAAGGGGAGAAGAGAAGAGAAGGGGGGAGTGAGTGAGATGATGGGAGAATACAAAATGAGAAAGTAGAAAACGAGAGCGAGAGAGAGAGAGAAAGAGCGAGAGAGACAAAGAGCGAGAGAGACAAAGAGCGAGAGAGACAAAGAGCGAGAGAGACAAAGAGCGAGAGAGACAAAGAGCGAGAGAGACAAAGAGCGAGAGAGACAAAGAGAGAAAGAGCGAGAGAGAGAAAAAGCGAGAGAGAGAAAGAGCGAGAGAGAGAAAGAGCGAGAGAGAGAAAGAGCGAGAGAGAGAAAGAGCGAGAGAAAGAGCGAGAGAGAGAAAGAGCGAGAGAGAGAAAGAGCGAGAGAGAAAGAGCGAGAGAGAGAAAGAGCGAGAGAGAGAAAGAGCGAGAGAGAGAAAGAGCGAGAGAGAGAGTGCGAGAGAGAGAGTGCGAGAGAGCGCGAGAGAGAGAGCGCAAGAGAGCGAGAAAGAGAGCGAGAAAGAGAGTGAGAGAAAGAGGGAGAGAGAAAGAGCAAGAGAGAGAGAGAGCGCGAGAGAGAGAGAGAGAGCGAGAGAGAGCGAGAGAGCGAGCGACTACTGAGGATACACTCCCTGACAGACTTCTAAATAAACAGCACCTTTAAGCAATCAGTCCTGAGAGCAACTGGTGTTTATGTGTCATTATACAACAGGTGGAACTAATCCTGAATGCTGATTGGTTAAAACCGCATTCCAACCGGTGTCTATTCCACAAGTTAGCGCCGGCTAAATCTATGACATTAAAATGCCTGTTTACTCTGATCCATCTGACTGCCTCATCAGCCCAGCCAGGCAATTTATAAACTTGATCTCCACTATAAAAAGCATCTAGACATTATCTCACATTTCTTTTTGACTAACATTTAGTTTTCAACAGCAGAGACCTGTATAAACCTGGCTGTCTGTCTCTAAAATGAAATGCAGCTAGTTAGCGGTCTTTCCAGCTTCAGTTTGAAGTAAACGTGTTAACTGTGTGGTTGGCTAGCTCCTCTGAACAACAGTGTCCTGACGAGAGAGCACATTGTCTATGCCAGGCCAAATCGCGCCTCATTAGCTCATTGTAATGGATGTGTCTAAATAAATGTCACTAGAAAACAGCTTAAACAAATACAAATGCAGCTACTTTGCCATTATTCTGTCTGCTCTGTTTGACGTGACTGTAGGTTAGCCGTAGTTGGCTAGCTAGCAAGCAAGGGATAAGAACGTTGCCAGCCGGTATGACAATAGAACATTTAGAACCAACGACTGGGTTGTATCCATAGATACAGAACAAAAAGACTGAATGACTGAGTCGCGTTTCTGGCAACCAAACCGATAGAATGAATGACCAGCCAGCTTGGGTAGCAACTCTAGATTTTGTGTCGGGACTATATGTTGTGGAAGGATGAAATAGTATGAAGACAGACAGACAGCCCTGACGACCAGACAGACAGCCCTGACGACCAGACAGACAGCCCTGACGACCAGACAGACAGCCCTGACGACCAGACCCAGCCCTGACGACAAGACACAGCCCTGACGACCAGACAGACAGTCACGGGTCGCTCACTTGTCACGGGTCTGCTGCTAGCTACCGTTCATTAAATAGCTGTTATGTGGCGACATTTACCTGGAGTAAGCCAACCTTTGAAACGAAAACCCACCGACGAAAAGGAGGACGAATCACATTTAAAAAAAAAAAGAAGTTTTGTGAGAAATGGAGCTTTTGAGATAAAGGACTTTCAAAAGGCTGGCTACAGTGTGATGTAGAGGCTGTGGTGATGAGTTGTTCTGTGTGTCGCCAGTATGCTAAAGATAAAAAGCAGAAACAACTCATTTTGTCATCGGAAATAAAACGATGAAGCTCCGGAGAACATTCGTGAACACGAACACAGCAAGTGTCACATTGCCTGCGTGTCTCTGTGTCCCGGGCTCAAATCGGAGCCTCTCCTCTTGACACCCTCTGTGACGGCGCTGATGTAAATGTCAGAGCAAGACCAGCGCGAAGATGAAGATACCGCTTAGGACTGTACATGCCATTGGCAAGAAGGCGAAACCACTTTCTGACTTGGAGTGGATGTATATGTTCTTGGTCTTGTAGCTAGACTAGTACTTTTGAGGCTAGTTTTTTTCAAAGTCTATTTAGCAGTCGTGGTCCAGGATTGTAGGTTATTTCTCAGCTCTTGATAAGCTTTGGTTCACCTCAAAATAGTGTATAAATACCGTACAATTATAGGCCCACTGATGTCGACTTGGATGCTGTCCTATGGCTCTGTAACGTCCTATTTTTTAATGTTTGTCTCCAGATGCTGTTTACATTTTAAAGCATTGTGGACACAATTGACTTTACCAGCCTTTTCGTGTTGATCCTTAAGTAAACAAAGGGTAGAAAGCTAATTTGGCACAATTAATTGCCAGCTATATTGGATAACACGATTGTATGTTAAATTATTATTGAATTCATTTTAATGTTTGATTTTTTGCAGTTTGGATTAAAAAATGTTTTTTTTTTTTTAAAGGAATCGCTGTGGGCTCAACATATAGAAATGAGAAGCAGGCCAAAAAGTGTATGCACCATATTGTAAAGGTGGAGAGAAACCACAGAGGGAATCTGGGAAAAACACCCCACATCTCTCCATCATGACAGATGGCTCCACAGACAGTTCTGTGAAAGAGGAGTTCGTTTATGTCAGATTCTGTCACAAGGGCAAGATCGGAGTCGAAGTTTGAGAAGGTATCAAGTCAGTTGGAGAAAGGCAGACGTGGCACACATAACCAACACCATCAGTGCCATCGTGGAGGGAGTGTGTGATGAGTTGGGGGAGCAAGTCGGTCGCTCTGGGAACAGATGGAGCTGCTGTGATGACCGGAGCCAAGAATGGTGTGGTCAGCCGACTGAAGGAGGAACAGGGCCTACATCATCGGCATCCACTGTATGGCACACCGCCTTAAACTGACCTGTTCAACGTGATGTTTCAGAAAGTAGAAGAACTCCTGAGTGGGTTCTACACCTTCTACCAGTCCACTGAACAGGGAAAACCTGGTAAACAGCTTCCAGGCTCTTGGGCACACACCACTAGTGCCCACTAGAATTTGGCGGGACACCTTTTGCGTACACTGGCTCACTTCCTGCGAGGTTACCAGGGGCTTGTCCAGCACCTGGAACAGGTAGTGTCTCTAGATTGCTATGCTAAGTACTCCAAAGGTCATCATCAATATGTATTGTCCAGTAAACAACAACAAATACGGTTACAAAATCGGTAACATCATGTTTCAATGCTTTATGCACTGATAAAATGTGGCATATCTAATATAGTTTTTTTTTTGGACAACAATTAATTGTCTATTTGTATGTCTTTGTTCTTTATGTATTTCAGATTCAATCTGCTGATGCCCAAAATGAGCTGTAGTCAATGAATAGCATTCTTACATAGCTGTTCCTTTTGTCCAGGTGTGAAAGGGCAGGGTGGAGTGCAATAGAGATTGCATCATCTGTGGATCGGTTATGCAAATTGGAGTGGGTCTAGGGTTTCTGGGATAATGGTGTTGATGTGAGCCATGACCAGCCTTTCAAAGCACTTTATGGCTACATGGTATTACAGATTCGAACAGGGACAGGTTGAAAATGTCAGTGAAGACACTTGCCAATTGGTCAGTGCATGCTCGTAGTACACGTCCTGGTAATCCGCCTGGCCCTGCAGCCTTGTGAATGTTGACTTGTTTAAAGGTCTTACTCACGTCGGCTGCAGAGAGCGTGATCACACTGTCTTCCGGAACAGCTGGTGCTCTCATGCATGTTTCAGTGTTATTTGCCTCGAAGCGAGCATAGAAGTAGTTTAGCTCATCTGGTAGGCTTGTGTCACTGGGCAGCTCTCGGCTGTGCTTCCCTTTGTAGTCTGTAATAGTTTACAAGCCCTGCCACATCTGACGAGCGTCAGAGCCGGTGTAGTACGATTCAATCTTAGTACTGTAATGACGCTTTGCCTGTTTGATGGTTCATCGGAGGGCATAGTGGGATTTCTTTTAAGCTTCCGGGTTAGAGTCCTGCTCCTTGAAAGTGGCAGCTCTAGCCTTTAGCTCAGTGCGGATGTTGCCTGTAATCCATGGCTTCTGGTTGGGATATGTAGGTACAGTCACTGTGGGGACGACGTCATCGACAACGTTATTGATGAAGCCAATGACTGATGTGGTGTACTCGAAGCCATCGGAGGAATCCCAGAACATATTCCAATCTGTGCTAGCAAAACAGTCCTGTAGCTTAGCATGTGCTTCATCTGACCACTTTTTTTAATGATCGAGTCACTGGTGCTTCCTGCTTGAATTTTTTGCTTGTAAGCAGGAATCAGGAGGATAGAATTATGGTCAGATTTGGAGGGCGAGGGAGAGCTTTGTATGCGTCTCTGTGTGTGGAGTAAAGGTGGTCCAGAGTTTGTTTCCCTCTGGTTGCACATTTAACATGCCTCTGGATGAGCAGTTTCCTGTTTGCTTATGGTGGAATACAGCTTATTCAGTGCGGCCTTAGTGCCAGCATCGGTCTGTGGTAGTATGTAGACAGCTACGAAAAAAACAGATGAAAACTCTCTAGCTAGATAGTGTGGTCTACAGCTTATCATGAGATACTCTACCTCAGGCGAGCAAAACCTCGAGACTTCCTTAGATATCGTGCACCCAGCTGTTATTTACAAAAATGCAGAGGCCCCCGCCCCGTGTCTTACCAGAGGCTGCTGTTCTATCCTGCCGATAGAGTGTATAACCAGCCAGCTGTATGTTCTCAATGTCGTTGTTCAGCCACGACTCCGTGAAGCATAAGATGTTACAGTTTTGAATGTCCCGTTGGTAGTTGGTAGTTTTTCTCCACCTTCTCTTCACGCAAATGACGGGGATCTGAGGCTGTTCCCGGGAAAGCAGTATGTCATTCACGTCGGACTCATTCAAGGATAAAAAGGATTCTACCAGACCGTGGTGAGTAATCACAGCTCTGATGTCCAGAAGTTATTTTCGGTCATAAGAGACGGTATCAGCAACATTATGTACAAAATAAGTTTAAAAAAATAAAGTTACAAACAACGCAAAGAAACGAAAAAAAAACAAAAACACAATTGGTTAGGAAAACGTAAAACGTCAGGCTTGTTCTCCGGCGCCATCTTGAAAAAGTGATGAATACAACCCAGATCTGTGTGTGCAAGTGAGGTGAACCTTATTCTTACCTGGGAGTATAGACCTACAGTAGGCTGGGCCATCCGGTACTCTGTGTGTGTGTTACCTGGAAGTATAGTCCTACAGTAAGCCGGGACATCCGGTACTGTGTGTGTGTTTTACCTGGAAGTATAGTCCTACAGTAGGCCGGGCCATCCGGTACCATGTGTGTGTGTGTGTGTTACCTGGAAGTATAGTCCTACAGTGGGCCGGGCCATCAGACTGCTGAAGTGCTCGTGGAACTGCCTGGACAGGATGTCCTGAGACAGGGTCTCGTACGGGTCAAACGCCTGCTCCTAGAGTTGAAAGAGACAGTTATCGGAAGAGTTATAAAAGCACACTACTATGTCTGCTTGGGGGGGGGGGGGGGGGGAGCTTTGGGGGTTGGGGGGGGGGTACATAGAAGGCATGCAATCAACTGAAGGCCTTCTAGCAGAGATGTGCAAGACAGCCTGGTAAAAACTTTTTTTTTTAAACTTTTTTTTACATGAAGACTTCATAGGGCTTTGGGATCAGTTATGACAGAATAGAGGTAAAGGAGTAAGGTTTCTGACAGGACATAGGGGACGTATGTGTGGATCATATTATACATCTCTCTCTCTGCCTCGAAGTCTCTGCCCAATAAAGGACGAGAACTCCTGTCAGCAGCAGGCGGAGGTGTGTGTGTGTGTGTGTGTGTGTGTGTGTGTGTGTGTGTGTGTGTGTGTGTGTGTGTGTGTGTGTGTGTCAGATGTAAGTTTGAGTTTAGGTGTGTGTGTGTGTGTATCTATGTCCTACCTCTGCCAGGTCCTCGAAGCAGCTGCCCACCAAAGGATGTGGACTACCGTCGGCGGTCATCTCCACTGCATCTTCGATCAGGCCCAGCAGCTTGACCGTCAACTCATGGATATCCAAGATATTACTGAAAATCACCTCCACATCCTGCAAGGAGAGAAGGAGAGATGTGACTTACAAGGGGAGCAATACTTCACCTTCACATTTCACACATTTTAGTCATTAAACAGATTTGATTAATTTTAGTCCTTTAGGAGAGTTGATTCATTTTAGTCCTTTAGGAGAGTTGATTCATTTTAGTCCTTTAGCAGATTTGATTCATTTTAGTCCTTTAGCAGATTTGATTCATTTTAGTCCTTTAGGAGAGTTGATTCATTTTAGTCCTTTAGCAGAGTTGATTCATTTTAGTCCTTTAGCAGAGTTGATTCATTTTAGTCCTTTAGCAGATTTGATTCATTTTAGTCCTTTAGGAGAGTTGATTCATTTTAGTCCTTTAGCAGATGCTTTAATTCAGAGCGATTTACAACACGTCTTCAGTGACACAAACCATCCCAATGTCAGTTGAACATGGAAACAATCTACTATGGAACCACTGGTCCCAGATCTGTTTGTGTCAAGCAATGACAAAGACCAATGTAGTTGAAAAGACAGCACAACCAGATCTGGGACCAGGCTACGATTAAAAACCAATGCCTTGTTCATTCCTGTACTGTTAGTGTATAATCATCTTTCTTCTAGGGCTGTCAAACGATTCAATGTTTTAATCGAACTAAAATCGCAGGATTTGTTGTGATTCATTGCAAAATTAGCTAGGTAAATTAATAAAAGCACACTTTATTTTAACCTCAATGTCAAACTGTTGTCTTTAATGTGTATAGATTTATGTATTTGGGATTTTGAACGCATCCAGATTAATGACGATAACAAAACTAAAACAAATTGTGAAGAGGAGAAGAGCACAACCACCGTGACACTACTTCAGTGGTCAGAGAACCAAGGAAGAGGGAGGGGCCAATCACGCCAAGCTCCCAGCTGGGGTCGTCCTTCCTTTCTTTTGCTCACCTCACACCTCTAGTCTACATCACAAAGCTCCTCCCCATCACAAAGCTCCTCCCCATCACAAAGCTCCTCCCCATCACAAAGCTCCTCCCCATCAGCTCTGGGGCGGCCAGTTTAACCAATTGGGAGGTTAGATTAATCACGATTCACCATCTGGCAGTCTGACGGACGAATCTGGGTTCGGCGGATGCCAGGAGAACGCTACCTGTTCCAATGCATAGTGCCAACTGTAAAGTTTGGTGGAGGAGGAATAATGATCTGGGGATGTTTTTCATGGTTCGGGCCCCTTAGTTCCAGTGAAGGGAAATCTTAACGCTACAGCATACAATGACATTCTAGAAGATTCTGTGCTTCCAACTTTTTGGCAACAGTTTAGGGAAGTCCTTTTCCTGTTTCAGCATGACAATGTCCCTGTGCACATAGCGAGGTCCATACAGAAATGGTTTGTTGAGATCAGTGTGAAAGATTTGCCTGGCCTGCACAGAACCCTGACCTCAAACTCATCGAACACCTTTGGGATGAATAGGAACCAGGCCTAATCGCCCAACATCAGTACCCGACCTCACTAATGCTCTTGTTGCTGAATGGAAGCAAGTCCCCCGCAGCAATGTTCCAACATCTAGTGGAAAGCCTTCCCAGAAGAGTGGAAGCTGTTATAGCAGCAAAGGGGGGACCAACTCCATATTAATGCCCATGATTTTGGAATGAGATGTTCGACAAACAGGTGTCCACATACACTACATGACCAAAAGTATGTTTTCTACGATGTGTTTCAAAAACAAGGACATTTCTAAGTGACCCCAAACTTTTGAACTGTAGTGTATATATATATATATATATTTTTTTTTTGTTTGGGTGTGAGTACTACTTTACTGTATTTGTCCTTGGGATATCGCCTTTCAACAGTAAAAGTAAAAAAATCACCACCAAACCCCAATACCGCCGTGTCTGTCGCCACCAAACCCCAACACCGCCGTGTCTGTTGCCACCAAACCCCAATACTACCAGCCACCGTGTCTGTCACCACCAAACCCCAATACCACCGTGTCTGTCACCACCAAACCCCAATACCACCGTGTCTGTCGCCACCAAACCCCAATACCACCGTGTCTGTCGCCACCAAACCCCAATACCGCCGTGTCTGTCGCCACCAAACCCCAATACCACCGTGTCTGTCGCCACCAAACCCCAATACCACCGTGTCTGTCTCCACCAAACCCCAATACCACCGTGTCTGTCGCCACCAAACCCCAATACCACCAGCCACCGTGTCTGTCGCCACCAAACCCCAATACCACCAGCCACCGTGTCTGTCGCCACCAAACCCCAATACCACCAGCCACCGTGTCTGTCGCCACCAAACCCCAATACCACCAGCCACCGTGTCTGTCGCCACCAAACCCCAATACCACCAGCCACCGTGTCTGTCGCCACCAAACCCCAATACCACCAGCCACCGTGTCTGTCGCCACCAAACCCCAATACCACCGTGTCTGCCGCCACCAAACCCCAATACCACCGTGTCTGTCGCCACCAAACCCCAATACCACCGTGTCTGTCGCCACCAAACCCCAATACCACCGTGTCTGTCGCCACCAAACCCCAATACCACCGTGTCTGTCGCCACCAAACCCCAATACCACCAGCCACCGTGTCTGTCGCCACCAAACCCCAATACCACCGTGTCTGTCGCCACCAAACCCCAATACCACCGTGTCTGTCGCCACCAAACCCCAATACCGCCGTGTCTGTCGCCACCAAACCCCAATACCGCCGTGTCTGTCGCCACCAAACCCCAATACCACCAGCCACCGTGTCTGTCGCCACCAAACCCCAATACCACCGTGTCTGTCGCCACCAAACCCCAATACCGCCGTGTCTGTCGCCACCAAACCCCAATACCACCGTGTCTGTCGCCACCAAACCCCAATACCGCCGTGTCTGTCGCCACCAAACCCCAATACCGCCGTGTCTGTCGCCACCAAACCCCAATACCGCCGTGTCTGTCGCCACCAAACCCCAATACCACCAGCCACCGTGTCTGTCGCCACCAAACCCCAATACCACCGTGTCTGTCGCCACCAAACCCCAATACCACCGTGTCTGTCGCCACCAAACCCCAATACCGCCGTGTCTGTCGCCACCAAACCCCAATACCGCCGTGTCTGTCGCCACCAAACCCCAATACCGCCGTGTCTGTCGCCACCAAACCCCAATACCGCCGTGTCTGTCGCCACCAAACCCCAATACCGCCGTGTCTGTCGCCACCAAACCCCAATTCCACCGTGTCTGTCGCCACCAAACCCCAATACCGCCGTGTCTGTCGCCACCAAACCCCAACACCTCCGTGTCTGTCGCCACCAAACCCCAATACCGCCGTGTCTGTCGCCATGTTGGCTTATGAAGTCAGCCAGAGAGTTTTCCCAGCACACTACAACTGCAGAGCAGATGAGATAGAACTGAACAGCTGTAGTCAGCTAACTAATGGTCAGTTACAGATTTTGTTTTTTCCATTTATGTTTTGAGGTTGGACTTTAGCGCGTATAGCTCGTTAGTATGTAGGGCGCTTCGATTGGTGTCACCTCGTTAGTCAGTATGTATTACAGCTGTGCCGGTTGCCATCTCGTTAGTGGGAAGGTGTTTCACCTGTGCTGGCCCAGGTGCTATTTAAGAGCAGCTGGCCCAGTACTCCAGGGGTCTTGATATCTGTGGAGGGTCAACACCTTTAGTTGTCTTGATATCTGTGGAGGGTCAACACCTTTAGTTGTCTTGATATCTGTGGAGGGTCAACACCTTTAGTTGTCTTGATATCTGTGGAGGGTCAACACCTTTAGTTGTCTCTCACTATGTTGATTTCTGGACAAACAATCCTTTATCTGATCTTCCCTGTTTCTGTTTTGCTCCACCTTTTTAGTTGATTTCCTGTCTTTAAGTTTGGTGTTTGGTTTTTCTTTTGTTTACTTCTTCTTGGGCAGATTTAGTGGGCGCTCAGGGTGGGTGTCATTTAGGTCCCAGTTGGTGTTGCTAGTCAACTTTCAGTGGACACCCCCCATGAGTGTCTTTCAGTGGACACCCCCCATGAGTGTCTTTGGGAACCCCTCCTAAAAAATAACACCGGTTCCATTTTGGTTGTCTTTGTTACTTCCCTCTTCTGTTTGAGCGACATTATTTGGTTTTGTTGCTGGGGAACGTAACATGGTCTTACACTGCAAATGGCTGCTTTGCTATGTGGTCAAACAAGCTGTTTGGTAAGCTGTTTGGTAAGCTGTTTGGTAAACTGTTTGGTAAGCTGTTTGGTAAGCTGTTTGGTAAGCTGTTTGGTAAGCTGTTTGGTAAGCTGTTTGGTAAGCTGTTTGGTAAACTGTTTGGTAAGCTGTTTGGTAAGCTGTTTGGTAAGCTGTTTGGTAAGCTGTTTGGTAAGCTGTTTGGTAAGCTGTTTGGTAAACTGTTTGGTAAGCTGTTTGGTAAGCTGTTTGGTAAGCTGTTTGGTAAGCTGTTTGGTAAGCTGTTTGGTAAGCTGTTTGGTAAGCTGTTTGGTAAGCTGTTTGGTAAGCTGTTTGGTAAGCTGTTTGGTAAGCTGTTTGTAAGCTGTTGGTGAGCTGTTGGTAAGCTGTCTGCTGTGTTATGTTGGTGAGCTGTCTGCTGTGTTATGTTGGTGAGCTGTCTACTGTGTTATGTTGGTGAGCTGTCTGCTGTGTTATGTTGGTGAGCTGTCTACTGTGTTATGTTGGTGAGCTGTCTACTGTGTTATGTTGGCTACTGTGTAAGATGACTGCCGTTTTATAAAACTGTTCATAAAAGGTGTTCATAACCTGTATTTACTGTTCTCACCTGAGGCGTGAAGATCTTGTTGTTGAACAGGAAGTGATGTCGGAACACCTTGATGATGAGGTCGAGCTCCCGCAGGTACTGACGCTCCTCTGCGATCTCCAGGCGCACCAGGTCGTCGTAAGTCAGCTCCCCGGACGACGACGGCTCCTCTGTACACTGAGACACAAGACCGATGTCCTCGTCCTGGTCAAACATGTCCATTAGGACCTGAGACAGAGACATCAGGTCAAACATGTTCATTAGGACCTGAGACAGAGACGTCATTGGTCAAACACGCCCATAAACATCTACACTGAGACACCAGACCGATGTCCTCGTCCTGGTCAAACATGTCCATTAGGACCTGAGACAGAGACATCATTGGTCAAACACGCCCATAAACATCTACACTGAGACAGGTTACCAAGTCAACCAGGTACAGTTCCGTCAGAAAGTATTCAGACCCCCTTTGACTTATTCCACATTTTATTGTGTTACAACCTGAATTCAAAATAGATTAAATAAAATCACCCATCACATAATAATCCCATAATGACAAAGCAAATACAATTTTTTAGAAATTGTAGCAGATTTATTGAATATGAAATACAGAAATATCTAATTTCCATAAGAATTCACACCCGAGTCAATACATGTTAGAATCCCCTTTGACAGTGATTACAGCTGTGACTCTTTCTGTGTAAGGTCTCCAAGAGATTCGCGCACCCTGGATTGTGTACAACATTTCAAGCTCAAGTTGGTTGTTGATCATTGCTAGACAGCCATTTTCAAGTTATGCCATAGATGTTCAAGCCGATTTAAGTCAAATCTGTATCTAGGCCACTCAGGAACATTCTTGGTAAGCAAATCCAGTGTATATTTGGCCTGGTGTTTTAGCTCATTGTCCTGCTGAATGGTGACTTTCCCAATATCTGTTGGAAAGCAGACAACCAGGTTTTCCTCAAGGTTTTTGCCTGTGCTTAGTTCTATTCCTTTTCTTTTATCCTAAAAAACTCCCTAGTCCTTGTCGATGACAAGCATACCCATAACATGATGCAGCCACCACTATGCTTGAAAATATGCAGAGTGGAACTCAGTGATGCGCTGTGTTGGAGTTACATAACGCTTTGTATTCAGGACAAAGATATTTCTTTGCCACATTTTTTTTCCAGTTTTACTTTAGTGCCTTGTTTCAAACAGGATGCATGTTTCGGAATATTTGTATTCTGTACAGGCTTCCTTCTTTCCACTCGGTCATTTAGGTGTGTATTGTAGAGTAAACTACAGTGTTGTTGAGCCATCACCAGTTTTCTCCTATCGCAGCCATTCAACTCTGTTTAAGCTGTTTTAAAAAGTCCCCATTGGTCTCATGGTGAAATCACTGATCGGTTTCCTTCCTCTCCGGCAACGGAGTTAGAAAGGACCCCTGTATCTTGGTAGTGACTGGGTGTAATCAATAACTTCACCGCGCTCAAAGGGATATTCAACGTTTGCTTCTTTTTTTTTTTTTACCCATCAACCAATAGGTGTCCTTCTTTGCGAGGCAGTGGAAAACCTCCCTGGTCTTTGTGGTTGAATATGTGTTTGAAATTCACTACTCGACTGAGGGACCTTACAATTATCTGTATGTGTGAGGTACAGAGATGAGGTAGTCGTTCAGAAATCATGTTAAACGCCATTATGGAATACAGAGGGAGTCCATGCAACTTATTATGTGACTTGTTATGCACAGTTTTACTCCTGAACGTATTTAGGTTTGTTATAACAGACATGACAAAAGGGTTGAATACTTATGGACTCAAGACATTTCAGCTGTTCAGCTTGAATTAATTTGTAAACATTTCTAAAAACATAATTCCACTTTTACATTATTAGGGTATTGTGTGTCGGCCAGTGAAACAAACTCTAAATTTAATCCATTTTAAATTCAGGCTGTAACCCAACATTTGGAAAAAGTCAAGGGGTGTGAATACCTTCGAAATATTTACCTACTTTGGAGTGGATTGGCATTGAGGGGTGACTCTGAGACATACAATGACACACAGAGACAGACGGACACGGAGACAGACGGACACAGAGACAGACGGACACAGAGACAGACGGACACAGAGACAGACGGACAGCGGTATAGGTTTCCTACCTTGTCTGCACACATGGACACCTTGATGTCTTGCTGGCTGATCTCGTAGTGTCTGATGTTACCAACGTAGTTTCCTGCTAGCTTCAAGATGTCAGCCGATATGTACTCTAGCACCGCCACGATGTAGAGGCAGACGTGGTAGTCTATCTTGTAACCCAGGACCTCCTGTTGACGGGACAAACAGCAGGGGAAGAGGCATAAGGTATAAGGAATACAGTTGCAAAATCACAGAAAATGTCCCCAAATTCTTAGGCTTTCCAGAAATCCTGGTTGGAGGATTCCAGAGATCCTGGTTGGAGGATTCCAGAGATCCTGGTTGGAGGATTCCAGAGATCCTGGTTGGAGGATTCCAGAGATCCTGGTTGGAGGATTCCAGAGATCCTGGTTGGAGGATTCCCGGAATCAGGAGGAAATAAACGAGGACAGAACCCTCCAACCAGGACGTATTAAATGAGGGCCTGAATAAGGACAGGTGATCATTGCAGGAGGAAGGTAAATCTTGACTGGGCTAAGACCTGTACCTTGAATAGTTGGTGTGTATCTATCTACCACAGTACCTTGAGTAGGGTGTGTGTATCTATCTACCACAGTACCTTGAGTAGGGGGTGTGTATCTATCTACCACAGTACCTTGAGTAAGGGGTGTGTATCTATCTACCACAGTACCTTGAGTAGGGTGTGTGTATCTATCTACCACAGTACCTTGAGTAGGGGGTGTGTATCTATCTACCACAGTACCTTGAGTAGGGGGTGTGTATCTATCTACCACAGTACCTTGAGTAGGGGGTGTGTATCTATCTACCACAGTACCTTGAGTAGGGGGTGTGTATCTATCTACCACAGTACCTTGAGTATCTATCTACCACAGTACCTTGAGTAGGGGGTGTATCTTATCGACGGGGAGCAGTAGAGGGTTCCTCCTCTTCCTCTTCTCGATGGCCGACTGGGCGTCAGCTATGGCCCATTTATCTATGGGGTGGGGGAAGGTCTTCTGGACCCGCTCCTGATTGGACAGAGGGAGAGGAAGCACAAATACTTGTAAAATCAGATGTTTTCTAACATTTGGAAGTAGTGTTTAATCAAACTTCATGGTATTAGATGAAACATTATCCATGCGGACAGACACTGGCTGAAAACCCATCAATTGTGGTGTTGAAAGGACCCACGAGCACCAACATGTTAAAGGACCAACATGTTAAAGGACCCACGAGCACCAACATGGTAAAGGACCCACGAGCACCAACATGGTAAAGGACCCACGAGCACCAACATGTAAAAGGACCAACATGGTAAAGGACCCACGAGCACCAACATGTAAAAGGACCAACATGGTAAAGGACCCACGAGCACCAACATGTAAAAGGACCAACATGTAAAAGGACCCACGAGCACCAACATGTAAAAGGACCCACGAGCACCAACATGGTAAAGGACCCACGAGCACCAACATGGTAAAGGACCCACGAGCACCAACATGGTAAAGGACCCACGAGCACCAACATGTTAAAGGACCCACGAGCACCAACATGTTAAAGGACCCACGAGCACCAACATGGTAAAGGACCCACGAGCACCAACATGTAAAAGGACCCACGAGCACCAACATGGTAAAGGACCAACATGTTAAAGGACCCACGAGCACCAACATGGTAAAGGACCAACATGGTAAAGGACCCACGAGCACCAACATGGTAAAGGACCAACATGGTAAAGGACCCACGAGCACCAACATGTAAAAGGACCAACATGGTAAAGGACCCACGAGCACCAACATGGTAAAGGACCCACGAGCACCAACATGGTAAAGGACCAACATGTTAAAGGGCCCACGAGCACCAACATGTAAAAGGACCCACGAGCACCAACATGTAAAAGGACCCACGAGCACCAACATGGTAAAGGACCAACATGTTAAAGGACCCACGAGCACCAACATGGTAAAGGACCCACGAGCACCAACATGTAAAAGGACCCACGAGCACCAACATGTAAAAGGACCCACGAGCACCAACATGGTAAAGGACCCACGAGCACCAACATGTAAAAGGACCCACGAGCACCAACATGTAAAAGGACCCACGAGCACCAACATGTTAAAGGACCCACGAGCACCAACATGGTAAAGGACCAACAAGCACCAACATGTTAAAGGACCCACGAGCACCAACATGTTAAAGGACCCACGAGCACCAACATGTAAAAGGACCCACGAGCACCAACATGTAAAAGGACCAACATGGTAAAGGACCAACATGTTAAAGGACCCACGAGCACCAACATGGTAAAGGACCAACATGGTAAAGGACCCACGAGCACCAACATGGTAAAGGACCAACATGGTAAAGGACCCACGAGCACCAACATGGTAAAGGACCAACATGGTAAAGGACCCACGAGCACCAACATGTAAAAGGACCAACATGTAAAAGGACCCACGAGCACCAACATGGTAAAGGACCCACGAGCACCAACATGGTAAAGGACCAACATGTAAAAGGACCCACGAGCACCAACATGGTAAAGAAGCCACGAGCACCAACATGTAAAGTTAATAGGAGGATATTAAATTAGGTGTCAAAGTAAAGGTATTATGTGGAATGAAGACAGAGATACATTTTTCAACCATTTACCATCTTAAAAATGATGCATAAAGTAAAATGCTTTGATTTCTGGGTAAACAGACGGAAAATGGGTCTCAAAAGGTTTCATAAATACATCACGACGTAAAGACCCCTGCCAACTAATATCAACACTTATTTTTCGTTTCGGAGAAGAAATATTTAAGAAATATTGCCTTGTGCCTTATAATTCAGTTACTAAAAACCCACATATTTTTTTAAAAAGGTGCAATACGCAGAATTCGCTCCGCCATTTCCTGGTTTCTAAAATTCGAATAGTTCGCCAAATTTCAGTTTATGTGACAAAATAAGCAAGTGTAGAGAATCATTGTATCATGTAAACCCGCTGTGAAATATATTTTCAATAAACCAATTTTTTTTCTTTTTTCAGCTGTTTAAAACTGGTGCACAAAACCGAAAGTAAAAGATGCTAAAAACGAAACGTAAGAACAGGAAGCATAGAAATAGGACATATAGAACAGATCTACCGCTTCTTAGACTGTCTTTCAATGAGTGACATAATTCTGCTTTATGATATTTTCACATTTCTCTCCCTCGTGAGGGAGGCAGGATAATGAAAGTTCACAGAAGTAATTCTCGTAATAAAACGTTTAAAACCTGTCTAGGATCAGCGTGGCGCTAGCGGCACACCCCCCCCACTGAAAAGGCAGAGCCGCGAAATTCAAAAAAAATATTTTTTTTAAATATTTAACTTTCACACATTAAAGTCCAATACAGCTAATGAAAGACACAGATCTTGTGAATCCAGTCAACATGTCCGATTTTTTAAATGTTTTACAGGGAAGACACAATATGTAAAGATGTACATCTATTACCTAAAAACACATTAGCATAATCCACCATCTTTTATTTGTCCACCAACACCAGTAGCTATCACCAATTCGGCTAAACTAAGATATTTATAGCCCCTAACCAACAAAAAAACTCATCAGATGACAGTCTGATAACATATTTATGGTATGGGTAAGGTTTTGTTAGAAAAAAGTGCATATTTCAGGTAGATGGCATAGGTTACAATTGCACCCACCGTCACAAATGGACTAGAATAATTACAATGAGCAACGTGTTTACCTAACTACTAATCATCAAACATTTCGTAAAAATACACAGCATACACTAATCGAAAGACACAGATCCTGTGAATACAGACAATATTTCAGATTTTCTAAGTGTCTTACAGCGAAAACACAATAAATCGTTATATTAGCATAGCACATAGCACATAGCAGCCCAGCATTGATTCTAGCCAAAGTGAGCGATAAAAGTCAACATCGCCAAAAGATATTAATTTTTTCACTAACCTTCTCAGAATTCTTCCGATGACACTCCTGTAACATCATATTACACAATCCATATAGAGTTTGATCGAAAATGTTTATATTTAGCCACCAAAATCATGGTTAGACAATGTGAAATGTAGCTCAGCTGGTCAGAAAATGTCCTTGCGCCACTTAGACAGTGATCTACTCTTATACATAAATACTCATAAACGTGACTAAAAAATATAGGGTGGACAGGGATTGATAGACAATTTAATTCTTAATACAATTGCGGAATTACATTTTTTAAATTATCCTTACTTTTCAATACAGTTTGCGCCAAGCGAAGCTACGTCAAAAAACATGGCGTCCTAAGCCACTAAAATTTTTCGACAGAAACACGATTTATCATAATAAAAATGTCCTACTTTGAGCTGTTCTTCCATCAGTATCTTGGGCAAAGGATCCTTTCTTGGGAGTAATCGTCTTTTGGTGGAAAGCTGTCCTCTTGCCATGTGGAAATGCCAACTGCGTTCGGGATGAACTGAAAAGCGTGCCCAGCTATTCACATCGTTTCAAAAATAAATGTCCCAAAATCGCACTAAACGGATATAAATTGCTATAAAACGCTTTAAATTAACTACCTTATGATGTTTTTAACTCCTATAACGAGTAAAAAGATGACCTGAGAAATATAACAGGCTAAACTAACGCTTGGAACAGGAGCGGGTCGGTGTCCTCCACGCGCGTTACGCACCAAGAAAAGACTTGCTAGCTACAGGGTTTTTTAATTTATAGGGCCTGTGAACGCGCAATCGACCCCATTGAAATCGTCATCACGTAAAGGCATCCAGGGGAAGACGTAAGAAGTGTCCGTATAGTCATAGCAATAACAGTGCCCTTTTAACTGACTCCAGAACAGTGGCCAACATTTCTGAAATCTGACTCCATGTCAGGGAAATTGCTGTAGAATGGGCTCTGTTCCACTTAGAGACAAAATTTCAACTCCTATAGAAACTATAGACTGTTTTCTATCCAATAATAATAATAATATGCATATTGTACGATCAAGGATTTTGTGGGAAGCCGTTTAAAAAATTACCCAATTAGCATAAATAGTCACAACAGCGCCCCCATCCTCAACAGGTTTTAATTCCGTTACCAAATTGGTTACGCAATTACCAAAGAAATCTGTAACGGATTACTGCAACTGGCTACTGAGAAATCATGACAGTCACAAACCACAGTTGTGTCACTTTCTACCGTCCTCCCTTCCACTGAGTCTGGGCAACCTCTCTCTCTCTCTGCCTCTCTCTCTCTCGCTCTCTCTCCCCCTCTGCCGCTCTCTCTCTCTCTCCCCCTCTGCCGCTCTCTCTCTCTCTCCCCCTCTCTCTCTCTCCCCCTCTCTCTCTCTCCCCCTCTCTCCCCCTCTGCCGCTCTCTCTCTCTCTCCCCCTCTGCCGCTCTCTCTCTCTCTCTGCCCCTCTGCCGCTCTCTCTCTCTCTCTGCCCCTCTGCCGCTCTCTCTCTCTCTCCCCCTCTGCCGCTCTCTCTCTCTCTCTGCCCCTCTGCCGCTCTCTCTCTCTCTCCCCCTCTGCCGCTCTCTCTCTCTCTCCCCCTCTGCCGCTCTCTCTCTCTCTCCCCCTCTGCCGCTCTCTCTCTCTCTCTCCCCCTCTGCCGCTCTCTCTCTCTCTCTCCCCCTCTGCCGCTCTCTCTCTCTCCCCCTCTGCCGCTCTCTCTCTCTCTCCCCCTCTGCCGCTCTCTCTCTCTCTCCCCCTCTGCCGCTCTCTCTCTCTCTCCCCCTCTGCCGCTCTCTCTCTCTCTCCCCCTCTGCCGCTCTCTCTCTCTCTCCCCCTCTGCATCTCTCTCTCTCTCTCCCCCTCTGCATCTCTCTCTCTCCCCCTCTGCCGCTCCCTCTCTCTCCCCCTCTGCCGCTCCCTCTCTCTCCCCCTCTGCCGCTCCCTCTCTCTCCCCCTCTGCCGCTCCCTCTCTCTCCCCCTCTGCCGCTCCCTCTCTCTCCCCCTCTGCCGCTCCCTCTCTCTCCCCCTCTGCCGCTCCCTCTCTCTCCCCCTCTGCCGCTCCCTCTCTCTCCCCCTCTGCCGCTCCCTCTCTCTCCCCCTCTGCCGCTCCCTCTCTCTCCCCCTCTGCCGCTCCCTCTCTCTCCCCCTCTGCCGCTCCCTCTCTCTCCCCCTCTGCCGCTCTCCCTCTCTCTCCCCCTCTGCCGCTCTCCCTCTCTCTGCCCCTCTACCGCTCTCCCTCTCTGCCCCTCTCTCCCTCCCCTCTGCCGCTTTCTCCCTCCCCCTCTGCCGCTCTCTCTCTCTCCCCCTCTGCCGCGCTCTCTCTCTCCCTCCCCCTCTGCCGCGCTCTCTCCCTCCCCCTCTGCCGCTCTCTCTCCCTCCCCCTCTGCCGCTCTCTCTCCCTCCCCCTCTGCCGCTCTCTCTCCCTCCCCCTCTGCCGCTCTCTCTCTCTCTCTGCCCCTCTGCCGCTCTCTCTCTCTCTCTCCCCCTCTGCCGCTCTCTCTCTCTCTCCCCCTCTGCCGCTCTCTCTCTCTCTCCCCCTCTGCCGCTCTCTCTCTCTCTCCCCCTCTGCCGCTCTCTCTCTCTCTCCCCCTCTGCATCTCTCTCTCTCCCCCTCTGCCGCTCCCTCTCTCTCCCCCTCTGCCGCTCCCTCTCTCTCCCCCTCTGCCGCTCCCTCTCTCTCCCCCTCTGCCGCTCCCTCTCTCTCCCCCTCTGCCGCTCCCTCTCTCTCCCCCTCTGCCGCTCCCTCTCTCTCCCCCTCTCCCGCTCCCTCTCTCTCCCCCTCTGCCGCTCCCTCTCTCTCCCCCTCTGCCGCTCCCTCTCTCTCCCCCTCTGCCGCTCCCTCTCTCTCCCCCTCTGCCGCTCCCTCTCTCTCCCCCTCTGCCGCTCCCTCTCTCTCCCCCTCTGCCGCTCCCTCTCTCTCCCCCTCTGCCGCTCCCTCTCTCTCCCCCTCTGCCGCTCCCTCTCTCTCCCCCTCTGCCGCTCTCCCTCTCTCTCCCCCTCTGCCGCTCTCCCTCTCTCTCCCCCTCTGCCGCTCTCCCTCTCTCTCCCCCTCTGCCCCTCTCCCTCTCTGCCCCTCTCTCCCTCCCCTCTGCCGCTTTCTCCCTCCCCCTCTGCCGCTCTCTCTCTCTCCCCCTCTGCCGCTCTCTCTCTCTCCCCCTCTGCCGCTCTCTCTCTCTCCCCCTCTGCCGCTCTCTCTCTCTCCCCCTCTGCCGCGCTCTCTCTCTCTCTCCCCCTCTGCCGCGCTCTCTCTCTCCCTCCCCCTCTGCCGCGCTCTCTCCCTCCCCCTCTGCCGCTCTCTCTCCCTCCCCCTCTGCCGCTCTCTCTCCCTCCCCCTCTGCCGCTCTCTCTCCCTCCCCCTCTGCCGCTCTCTCTCCCTCCCCCTCTCTCCCCCTCTGCATCTCCCTCTCTCCCCCTCTCTCCCTCTCTGCCCCTCTCCCCCTCTCTCTCTCCCCCTCTGCCGCGCTCTCTCTCTCCCTCTCCCCCTCTGCCGCGCTCTCTCTCTCCCTCTCCCCCTCTGCCGCGCTCTCTCTCTCTCCCCCTCTGCCGCGCTCTCTCCCTCCCCCTCTGCCGCTCTCTCTCCCTCCCCCTCTGCCGCTCTCTCTCCCTCCCCCTCTGCCGCTCTCTCTCCCTCCCCCTCTCTCCCCCTCTGCATCTCCCTCTCTCCCCCTCTCTCCCTCTCTGCCCCTCTCCCCCTCTCTCTCTCCCCCTCTGCCGCGCTCTCTCTCTCCCTCTCCCCCTCTGCCGCGCTCTCTCTCTCCCTCTCCCCCTCTGCCGCGCTCTCTCTCTCTCCCCCTCTGCCGCGCTCTCTCTCTCTCCCCCTCTGCCGCTCCCTCCCCCTCTGCATCTCCCTCTCTCCCCCTCTCTCTCTCTCTGCCCCTCTCCCCCTCTGCCGCGCTCTCTCTGCCCCTCTCCCCCGCTCTCTCTGCCCCTCTCCCCCTCTGCCGCGCTCTCTCTCTCTCCCCCTCTGCCGCGCTCGCTCTCTCTCTCTCCCCCTCTGCCGCGCTCGCTCTCTCTCTCTCTCCCCCTCTGCCGCGCTCGCTCTCTCTCTCTCCCCCTCTGCCGCGCTCGCTCTCTCTCTCTCCCCCTCTGCCGCGCTCGCTCTCTCTCTCTCCCCCTCTGCCGCGCTCTCTCTCTCTCTCTCCCCCTCTGCCGCGCTCTCTCTCTCTCTCTCCCCCTCTGCCGCGCTCTCTCTCTCTCTCTCCCCCTCTGCCGCGCTCTCTCTCTCCCTCCCCCTCTGCCGCGCTCTCTCTCTCCCTCCCCCTCTGCCGCTCTCTCTCCCTCCCCCTCTCTCCCCCTCTCCCTCCCCCTCTCTCCCCCTCTGCATCTGCCCCTCTCTCTCTGCCCCTCTCTCTCTGCCCCTCTCTCTCTGCCCCTCTGCCCCTCTCTCTCTCTCTGCCCCTCTCCCCCTCTCTCTCTCCCTCTGCCGCGCTCTCTCTCTCCCCCTCTGCCGCGCTCTCTCTCTCCCCCTCTGCCGCGCTCTCTCTCCCTCTCCCCCTCTGCCGCTCCCTCCCCCTCTGCATCTCCCTCTCTCCCCCTCTCTCTCTCTCTGCCCCTCTCCCCCTCTCTCTCTCTCTGCCCCTCTCCCCCTCTCTCTCTCTGCCCCTCTCCCCCTCTGCCGCGCTCTCTCTGCCCCTCTCCCCCTCTGCCGCGCTCTCTCTCTCTCTCCCCCTCTGCCGCGCTCGCTCTCTCTCTCCCCCTCTGCCGCGCTCGCTCTCTCTCTCCCCCTCTGCCGCGCTCGCTCTCTCTCTCCCCCTCTGCCGCGCTCGCTCTCTCTCTCCCCCTCTGCATCTGCCCCTCTCTCCCCCTCTGCATCTGCCCCTCTCTCTCTGCCCCTCTCTCTCTGCCCCTCTCTCTCTGCCCCTCTCTCTCTGCCCCTCTGCCCCTCTCTCTCTCTCTGCCCCTCTCCCCCGCTCTCTCTCTCCCCCTCTGCCGCGCTCTCTCTCTCCCCCTCTGCCGCGCTCTCTCTCTCCCCCTCTGCCGCGCTCTCTCTCTCCCCCTCTGCCGCGCTCTCTCTCTCCCCCTCTGCCGCGCTCTCTCTCCCTCTCCCCCTCTGCCGCTCCCTCCCCCTCTGCATCTCCCTCTCTCCCCCTCTCTCTCTCTCTGCCCCTCTCCCCCTCTCTCTCTCTCTGCCCCTCTCCCCCTCTCTCTCTCTGCCCCTCTCCCCCTCTCCCCCTCTCTCTCTCTGCCCCTCTCCCCCTCTGCCGCGCTCGCTCTCTCTCTCCCCCTCTGCCGCGCTCGCTCTCTCTCTCCCCCTCTGCCGCGCTCGCTCTCTCTCTCCCCCTCTGCCGCGCTCGCTCTCTCTCTCCCCCTCTGCCGCGCTCGCTCTCTCTCTCCCCCTCTGCCGCGCTCGCTCTCTCTCTCCCCCTCTGCCGCGCTCGCTCTCTCTCTCCCCCTCTGCCGCGCTCGCTCTCTCTCTCCCCCTCTGCCGCGCTCGCTCTCTCTCTCCCCCTCTGCCGCGCTCGCTCTCTCTCTCCCCCTCTGCCGCGCTCGCTCTCTCTCTCCCCCTCTGCCGCGCTCGCTCTCTCTCTCCCCCTCTGCCGCGCTCGCTCTCTCTCTCCCCCTCTGCCGCGCTCGCTCTCTCTCTCCCCCTCTGCCGCGCTCGCTCTCTCTCTCCCCCTCTGCCGCGCTCGCTCTCTCTCTCCCCCTCTGCCGCGCTCGCTCTCTCTCTCCCCCTCTGCCGCGCTCGCTCTCTCTCTCCCCCTCTGCCGCTCGCGCTCGCTCTCTCTCCCCCTCTGCCGCTCGCGCTCGCTCTCTCTCCCCCTCTGCCGCTCGCGCTCGCTCTCTCTCCCCCTCTGCCGCTCGCGCTCGCTCTCTCTCCCCCTCTGCCGCTCGCGCTCGCTCTCTCTCCCCCTCTGCCGCTCGCGCTCGCTCTCTCCCCCTCTGCCGCGCTCGCTCTCTCCCCCTCTGCCGCGCTCGCTCTCTCCCCCTCTGCCGCGCTCGCTCTCTCCCCCTCTGCCGCGCTCGCTCTCTCCCCCTCTGCCGCGCTCCCCCTCTGCCGCGCTCGCTCTCTGCCCCTCTGCCGCGCTCGCTCTCTCCCCCTCTGCCGCGCTCGCTCTCTCCCCCTCTGCCGCGCTCGCTCTCTCCCCCTCTGCCGCGCTCGCTCTCTCCCCCTCTGCCGCGCTCGCTCTCTCCCCCTCTGCCGCGCTCGCTCTCTCCCCCTCTGCCGCGCTCGCTCTCTCCCCCTCTGCCGCGCTCCCGCGCTCCCCCTCTGCCGCGCTCGCCCTCTCTCCGCCGCTCGCCCTCTCTCCGCCGCTCGCCCTCTCTCCGCCGCTCGCCCTCTCTCCGCCGCTCCCTCTCTCCGCCGCTCCCTCTCTCCGCCGCTCCCTCTCTCTCCGCCGCTCCCTCTCTCTCCGCCGCTCCCTCTCTCTCCGCCGCTCCCTCTCTCTCCGCCGCTCCCTCTCTCTCCGCCGCTCCCTCTCTCTCCGCCGCTCCCTCTCTCTCCGCCGCTCCCTCTCTCTCCGCCGCTCCCTCTCTCTCCGCCTCTCCCTCTCTCTCCGCCTCTCCCTCCCTCTCCGCCTCTCCCTCCCTCTCCGCCTCTCCCTCCCCCTCCGCCTCTCCCTCCCCCTCCGCCTCTCCCTCCCCCTCCGCCTCTCCCTCCCCCTCCGCCTCTCCCTCCCCCTCCGCCTCTCCCTCTAATGTCCCTTCTCCCAGCTCTTACTGACACCTACCCATGAGCCTCCTCTCTTTCCATTCACTGTAACCAGCACCGTCCGAAAAGTAGTTGAAATTTGGTCAGTCCACCCTGGCCTTGATGTTAATTTGATTTGGACCAAATCTGAACCTATAATAGAAGTATGTTTCACACATCTGGACAGTACCGCTACAGTCCAGTAGAGACCAATACAGAAAAGTAAAGTATAGTACAGTATATTTTATACTATTGTACTCTACTTTACTGTACTCTATTGTACTATGAGACAATTATAGTAAAAAGATTTGGAGCACCTTAAAAGGGATCTGTCCAGATTTTGGTATTTAGGCCCCTTTTCATCTACTTCCCTTAGAGTCAGATGAATTCGTGGATACCATTTTAAATGTCTCCTAGCGGGGCGCGCGGGTAACTACTAGCGGGGCGCGCGGGTAACTACTAGCGGGGCGCGCGGGTAACTACTAGCGGGGCGCGCGGGTAACTACTAGCGGGGCGCGCGGGTAACTACTAGCGGGGCGCGCGGGTAACTACTAGCGGGGCGCGCGGGTAACTACTAGCGGGGCGCGCGGGTAACTACTAGCGGGGCGCGCGGGTAACTACTAGCGGGGCGCGCGGGTAACTACTAGCGGGGCGCGCGGGTAACTACTAGCGGGGCGCGCGGGTAACTACTAGCGGGGCGCGCGGGTAACTACTAGCGGGGCGCGCGGGTAACTACTAGCGGCGCGCGGGTAACCACTAGCGGCGCGCGGGTAACCACTAGCGGCGCGCGGGTAACCACTAGCGGCGCGCGGGTAACCACTAGCGGCGCGCGGGTAACCACTAGCGGCGCGCGGGTAACCACTAGCGGCGCGCGGGTAACCACTAGCGGCGCGCGGGTAAAATCGCCGGGGAGGTCAAGCGGATGAGAATCACAGTTATAATCATTGGAAGGAGAATGAAGTGAAACCACCAGCCCCTATCTCCACCCATATGGATAATTTAGGAAAGGGACCATTTTAGCTAGCTGACTAGCTAGCCACCGGAGGACAACAGGCTTCAGTTTTGTTGCACCTGGCCTACTGCCAAGTCATTTGGTCAGGTGCCACAAAGAGGGACATTGGCATAGGCCCTTAAAATGTACACAGAGAGAATTAATAACATGCACGTCAATCTGTCCTGGCTCAGAGTAGAGGACAGATTGACTTCATCACTACTTGTATTTGTGAGAGTTATTGACATGTTGAATGCACCGAGCTGTCTGTCTAAACTACTGGCACACAGCTCGGACACCCATGCATACCCCACAAGACATGCCACCAGAGGTCTGTTTAAACTACTGGCACACAGCTCAGACACCCATACATACCCCACAAGACATGCCACCAGAGGTCTCTTCACAGTCCCCAAGTCCAAAACAGACATTGGGAGGCACACAGTACTACATAGAGCCATGACTACATGGAACTCTATTCCACAGCAGGTAATTCATGCAGCAGTAAAATCGGATACAAAAAAACTACATAAAACTTTATTTTATGGAACAACGTGGACTGTGAAGAAACACACACACACACACACACACACACACACACACACACACACACACACACACACACACACACACACACACACACACAAGCCAGCCATAACATACATTGTAATATTGTTGTAGTGGTGGTATTATACATGTTGTATTGTAGTGGTGGTATTATACATGTTGTATTGTAGTGGTGGTATTATACATGTTGTATTGTAGTGGTGGTATTATACATGTTGTATTGTAGTGGTGGTATTATACATGTTGTATTGTAGTGGTGGTATTATACATGTTGTATTGTAGTGGTGGTATTATACATGTTGTATTGTAGTGGTGGTATTATACATGTTGTATTGTAGTGGTGGTATTATACATGTTGTATTGTAGTGGTGGTATTATACATGTTGTATTGTAGTGGTGGTATTATACATGTTGTATTGTAGTGGTGGTATTATACATGTTGTATTGTAGTGGTGGTATTATACATGTTGTATTGTAGTGGTGGTATTATACATGTTGTATTGTAGTGGTGGTATTATACATGTTGTATTGTAGTGGTGGTATTATACATGTTGTATTGTAGTGGTGGTATTATACATGTTGTATTGTAGTGGTGGTATTATACATGTTGTATTGTAGTGGTGGTATTATACATGTTGTATTGTAGTGGTGATATTAAACATGGGGTATTGTAGTGGTGGTATTCAACGTACATTGTAATATTGCTGTCTAGTGGCATTGTACATTTATGATTGTAGATGTGTAGTGGTGTAATAATGTTATATAATCTACTGTTGTATCTTTTTCTGTGTGTGTGTGTGTGTGTGTGACGTGTCTTAAACGTGTTTGAAAGACCCTGATAAATATAAATTCAAAACTGAACTCAACCCTTCTGTGTTGTACTCAACTGTTACTATTTAACACTGTGATGTTCAAACTCGTACAAGTTCTATGATTCGATCAACTTTGAAATCTATGTTTTTCGTTTTGACATACATGTTTTAAAAGTGAAGGAAAAACCAGAGTCAAAGGGTAATCCCGTTGCCGTGGAATTGCCCATAACATCACAGCATAGCGATCAGGTATCCTCACCTCCACGTCCTGTACAGAGCGCGGCTGGGCCACACACAGCATGTTGAGCAGCTGCAGGATCAGCTCTTCGATGTGCTGCAGAGCTCCCTCCTTGGCTGACAGGTTGGGGTGCACCTGTAGCTGCACCTGGGAGAGAGACGATGGGGACAAACGTTAGAGAGACAGAGGGACGATGGGGACAAACGTCAGAGAGACGATGGGGACAAACGTTAGAGAGACAGAGGGACGATGGGGACAAACGTCAGAGAGACAGAGGGACGATGGGGACAAACGTCAGAGGGACGATGGGGACAAACGTCAGAGAGACAGAGGGACGATGGGGACAAACGTCAGAGGGACGATGGGGACAAACGTCAGAGAGACAGAGGGACGATGGGGACAAACGTCAGAGAGACAGAGGGACGATGGGGACAAACGTCAGAGAGACAGAGGGACGATGGGGACAAACGTCAGAGAGACAGAGGGACGATGGGGACAAACGTCAGAGAGACAGAGGGACGATGGGGACAAACGTTAGAGAGACAGAGGGACGATGGGGACAAACGTCAGAGAGACAGAGGGACGATGGGGACAAACGTCAGAGAGACAGAGGGACGATGGGGACAAACGTCAGAGAGACAGAGGGACGATGGGGACAAACGTCAGAGAGACAGAGGGACGATGGGGACAAACGTCAGAGAGACAGAGGGACGATGGGGACAAACGTCAGAGAGACAGAGGGACGATGGGGACAAACGTTAGAGAGACAGAGGGACGATGGGGACAAACGTCAGAGAGACAGAGGGACGCCAGAAAACCTACGTTGGGAATGCAAATAGTTACACATGAGTTGGTGTCCAGGGACAGAGATGTGACGCCTTTTTTCAAGCGGTTCTTCATGAACATGTCATTTTAATTTAGCAGACGTTTTATAAAAACATTAAAAAGCAACTTACAGTCCCGGCATCGCCTTTCCTCCTAGATATAGATGCGTTTAGAACTGACCCAAGTCACTAGGCTACCTCTCAGATGCATAGTGTCCAAGACAAGTGTTGTGAAATACAGGCTTAGCTAACAACAACAAAATACATGACATCATGGTGCAGTGACGTTAAACCGCCTGCAACAATACTCCAGAGATTAGCCAAAATGTTTTATTGATACCGTGTTTAGAAGTGAAGCCCCATGCCTTTACTCAACAGATCATGGCGGTGGAAACAGTCAGAAAAGAGGAATGTTTTGGAGAGAGCAAGAAGAAGAGAGTAGAAGTGTGTTTTGGAAAGAGGACAGGAGGAGAGAGGAGAGGGGGGAGGCAGAAGAGAGAGAGAAGGAGAGAGGGAGAGAGAAGGAGAGAGAGAGGGGAGAGAGAAAGAGAGAGAAGGAGAGAGAGAAGGAGAGAGAGAAGGAGAGAGAGAGAAGGACAGAGAGAGAGAAGGACAGAGAGAGAGAGAGAGAGAAGGAGAGAGGAGAGAGAGAGAAAAGTAGAGAGCGAGAGAGAGAGCGAGAGAGCGAGAGCGAGAGAGAGAGAGCGAGAGAGAGCGAGAGAGAGAGCGAGAGAGAGAGAGCGAGAGAAGGAGAGCGAGAGAAGGAGAGAGAGAGTGAGAGTGAGAAGGAGAAGGAGAGCGAGAAGGAGAGACAGAGAGAAGGAAAGAGAGAGGAGAGAGAGAGAGAGAGGAGAGAAGGAGAGAGAGAGAGAAAGAGAAGGAGAGAGAAGGAGAGAGAGAAGGAGTGTGATAGATAAAAAGTGTGAAAGACAGTGAGTGAGGGAAAACATTTACTGAGCCATAGATTAAACTAAAATATCTACGGACAAATCCATCGCTTCATCACTTAGTGACAGTTACCAGGCAGAAATCCTTCTCATTGCTACCACTACTTACTACACGCTAACTGCTAAAACCACCATGGTCACATTTCGCTCATCTGTTTTCGATCTGTCAAACCTCCGACTGACGCCGATCATCAACAACAACAAAAAACATTCCGACTAAGTGGAGACTATAAATATGAAACGATCTGCCTGAATGGAAAACCAAAGCAGAAGCTACTGATTCCTTTGAGCTCAGTTTCCACATGACACCATACATCGTTTTGAGTCATCACATAGAAACAGAAGCATCCGGGGGTCGTTCCCCTCCTCAGCTTGGCTCCATTCACAAAACCTTACAAATCGTTAGTTTCATCAACTCTACAAAACCATTCGTTTCATCATTAACCCTAGAGGTCGTTAGTTGGTTTCATCATTAACCCTAGAGGTCGTTAGTTGGTTTCATCATTAACCCTAGAGGTCGTTAGTTGGTTTCATCATTAACCCTAGAGGTCGTTAGTTGGTTTCATCATTAACCCTAGAGGTCGTTAGTTGGTTTCATCATCAACCCTAGAGGTCATTAGTTGGTTTCATCATTAACCCTAGAGGTCGTTAGTTGGTTTCATCATCAACCCTAGAGGTCGTTAGTTGGTTTCATCATCAACCCTAGAGGTCGTTAGTTGGTTTCATCATCAACCCTAGAGGTCGTTAGTTGGTTTCATCATTAACCCTAGAGGTCGTTAGTTGGTTTCATCATCAACCCTAGAGGTCGTTAGTTGGTTTCATCATTAACCCTATAGGTCGTTAGTTGGTTTCATCAACCCTACAGACCCTTAGAGAAAACACTAGTTAGTTGGTTTCATCAACCCTACAAACCCTTAGAGAAAACACTTGTTAGTTGATTAAACTATCTGTTAGAGAAGAGGTCACCAACCGGTCCATCTCCAAGGCACTCCTGGTCGATCACCAAACATTTCTGTAAAAAACCCAACGATAAATCCTTCCGTTCCTATTTAGTTTTCTTCGTTTCACGCCGTTGGTGGTAGGTGCACTTGACTCAGCAGCCCTGGCGCCAGGAAGTCAAAGTGTTCCCATGTTGAATAATTTCCTGTGTCTGAAGGTAGAACTCCGCCCATCCGGCAGGCCCAGACACCTATAGCCCTACCACTGGCCAATCAGATAGCTAAAAAAATAATCGTGTCTGCACAGTTTCCTAGAGCCATCGAATGTTAAAAAGAAACCTCGAAAAACACAGCAAAGTTTATACTGTGAGAATTCAAAACCATGACTAGAGACAGATTCAACGAACATAGCAAAAAAGCTGCTGTTTTTTGTCGTGAGTTCATGTTTAAAGTTCTTATTCGGCACTAATCAACACATTTGTATAAGTCTTAAAATACACGTACTACAGCACTGCAGCGAATGAGTACAGCAAAGTGTTCTTGTAATATAAACAGCACAGAGAGGCAGGGATGCGGTGAGAAGAACCTTGTTAATCAGATGTCACGGGTCATGTGTAAGTACGGGTGATCACATGTAGTAATGAGTAACAGCGCCACCCTCAGGCACTCCAGGGTAGTACATGTACATCTCCCTTTCATAGACTATTTAATTTCCTTCAAAACTAAAACTAAAACAAAAGTTATTTCAACTTAGTGTTTCACATTGCAAACAATTATTTAAAAAATATCTATTCTTTTATTTATTTATTATTAATGTATTTTCAAGGTTTTATTTATTATTTTCTTATTTTTTTAACAGCCTTTTCAGTACCGGTAGCGTTTTGGCATTCTGATAGGTTTTCCATAATGAGTTGATTTCTCTGGGGTGACATTGTTGCTTTCCACTGTTTGTTTTGGTGCTGTTCGGTGCTGATGGTGTTGTTGGTGCTGGAGAACACACAGGTGAGTGGTTCTCTTCCAGGCTAACACTTGTTTCAGGTTCTCTTTCCACAGAATAAGGTCCATTATGGTTTCTGAGTGTGTCTCTGGGTGTTTTGTTTCATGTGTTTTTAACAGGTGTCTCCGGTTTCTTCTGTTGATTATCTCGTTTGGTGTTTGTACTATAGATGACCTTGGCTGATCATGTTTGTACTATAGATGACCTTGGCTGGTCATATTTGTACTATAGATGACCTTGGCTGATCATGTTTGTACTATAGATGACCTTGGCTGGTCATATTTTCCAAGTTGCTGGTTGCCATTTGTTGTCTTGTCTGATAGTGACTCATTCTCCTTCCTTCATGACTGACAGCTTACGTGTGCCTTGGTCAAAGTGTTGTTTTTGTCTCTGTTGTCTGCTTGTGAGACGGAGCCTGACATGATGATAGAGTCCTGGCTTTAAAACCTGTTGAGGACAGAGGGCGCTGTTTTCACTTTGGGGGAAAATCGTGCCCAATTTAAACAGCCTCGTACTCAATTCTTGCTCGTACAATATGCATATTATTATTACTATTGGATAGAAAACACTCTCTAGTTTCTAAAACCGTTTGAATTATATCTGGGAGTAAAACAGAACTCCTTTTGCAGCAAACTTCCTGATAGGAAGTGGAAAATCTGCAATCGATGCACTGTTCTAGGGCCTGCCTATTAAAGTCCTTGATATTTATTAGAATACATGCACTTCATACGTCTTCCACTAGATGTCGACAGGCAGTGAGAGAAGAAATGGAGTGTGTAACTTGATCTGTGGTCGAATAATAGCTCTCGGTGTCACCAGTTTCCTGTTTTCTGGAGAGCGTGTGAAGGGACCTGCATTTGCCTTCTGATAAGCTGTCGTTATGGACGACTAATATCTCCGGCTTTGATTTTATTTGATACATGTGACAATATCATCGTAAAGTATGTTTTTTCAATATAGTTTTATTAGATTATTGAAATTTATTCGGGACGTTAGGCGTGATGCGTTGTGTGCCTTTGTTCAGGAAGGAGAGCGTAGGGCCACTTTGCTAGCTTTCCGTGCTAATTGACTGGAGAAGAGGACATTCTAAATCCAAACAACGATTGTTCCCGACAAAGGACCCCTTGTACAACATTCTGATGAAAGATCATCAAAAGTAGGACCCATTTTCTGATGCTATTTCATATATCTGTCGAACATGTTGTACTAGCATGTTGTACTAGTCGTTTGCGGCCAGGTTTTGGGCACGCTCTCGCCATAACTTAAACTGCAACTTAAACTGCATATCGTAATGAAGTTATTTTTAGAATTCTAACATGGCGATTGCATTAAGAACTAGTGTATCTATCATTTCCTATACAACATGTATTTTCTAGTAACGTTTATGAATAGTTATTTGGTCAGAATAGTTGGAGTGTCATTAAAATATCCGCACATTCTGGGAAAAAGATGCTACGTTAGCACAATGTATAACCACTGATTTCAGCTCTAAATATACACATTTTCGAACAAAACATAAGTGTATGTATAACCTGATGTTATAGGACTGTCATCTGATGAAGGTTTATGAAGGTTAGTGAAAATTAATATTTTTTGCTGGTTTATTCCCTATCGCTAACGTGCCAATTGCTATCGCTAACGTGCCTTGATGAATGAATGCGGTAGTGTGGTAGGCTATTGTAGTAAGCTAATATAATGCTATATTGTGTTTTCGCTGTAAAACTAACGGAAACGGAAATATTGGCTGGATTCACAAGATGTTTGTCTTTAATTTGCTGTACACCATCGATTTTTCAGAAATGTTTTATGATGAGTATTTAGGTATTTGACGTTGGTGTCTAATTACTCTGGCTGCTTCGGTTCTATTTCTGACGGTAGCTGTGATTGTAGCTGCAATGTAAAACTGATTTATACCTCAAATATGCACATTTTTCTAACAAAACATAGATTTATTGTATAACATGTTATAAGACTGTCATCTGATGAAGTTGTTTCTTGGTTAGTTTGGTTCGTTCTTGGTTAGTTAGGTTGGCTTTGTGCATGCTACCTGTGCTGTGAAAAATGTCTGTCCTTTTTTGTATTTGGTGGTGAGCTAACATAAATATATGTGGTGTTTTCGCTGTAAAATTTAAAAAAAAATCGGACATGTTGACTGGATTCACAAGATGTGTATCTTTCATTTGCTGTATTGGACTTGTTAATGTGTGAAAGAATTTCGCGCTCTGCCTTTTCAGTGGAATGTGGGAGGAGTTCCGCTAGCGGAACGCCGGAGCCAGACAGGTTAACAAGCTCTTTGATGTCAGAATATTTTGTCTTCAGCCTTCTTCCCATTAGTAGATACCTACTCCACCCAGGAGTTAGTAGTTGTGCCGGAGAGATACCTACTCCATCCAGGAGTTAGTAGTTGTGCCGTAGAGATACCTACTCCACCCAGGAGTTAGTAGTTGTGCCGGAGAGATACCTACTCCATCCAGGAGTTAGTAGTTGTGCAGGAGAGATACCTACTCCATCCAGGAGTTAGTAGTTGTGTAGGAGAGATACCTACTCCATCCAGGAGTTAGTAGTTGTGTAGGAGAGATACCTACTCCATCTAGGAGTTAGTAGTTGTGCCGGAGAGATACCTACTCCATCCAGGAGTTAGTAGTTGTGCCGGAGAGATACCTACTCCATCCAGGAGTTAGTAGTTGTGCCGGAGAGATACCTACTCCATCCAGGAGTTAGTAGTTGTGCCGGAGAGATACCTACTCCATCCAGGAGTTAGTAGTTGTGCCGGAGAGATACCTACTCCATCCAGGAGTTAGTAGTTGTGCCGGAGAGATACCTACTCCATCCAGGAGTTAGTAGTTGTGCCGGAGAGATACCTACTCCACCCAGGAGTTAGTAGTTGTGCCGGAGAGATACCTACTCCACCCAGGAGTTAGTAGTTGTGCCGGAGAGATACCTACTCCATCCAGGAGTTGTGCCGGAGAGATACCTACTCCATCCAGGAGTTGTGCCGGAGAGATACCTACTCCATCCAGGAGTTGTGCCGGAGAGACACCTACTCCATCCAGGAGTTAGTAGTTGTGCCGGAGAGATACCTACTCCATCCAGGAGTTGTGCCGGAGAGATACCTACTCCATCCAGGAGTTGTGCCGGAGAGACACCTACTCCATCCAGGAGTTAGTAGTTGTGCAGGAGAGATACCTACTCCATCCAGGAGTTAGTAGTTGTGCCGGAGAGATACCTACTCCATCCAGGAGTTAGTAGTTGTGCCGTAGAGATACCTACTCCACCCAGGAGTTAGTAGTTGTGCCGGAGAGATACCTACTCCACCCAGGAGTTAGTAGTTGTGCAGGAGAGATACCTACTCCACCCAGGAGTTAGTATTTGTGCAGGAGAGATACCTACTCCATCCAGGAGTTAGTAGTTGTGCCGGAGAGATACCTACTCCACCCAGGAGTTAGTAGTTGTGCCGGAGAGATACCTACTCCATCCAGGAGTTAGTAGTTGTGCAGGAGAGACACCTACTCCATCCAGGAGTTAGTAGTTGTGCCGGAGAGATACCTACTCCATCCAGGAGTTAGTAGTTGTGCCGGAGAGATACCTACTCCATCCAGGAGTTAGTAGTTGTGCCGGAGAGATACCTACTCCATCCAGGAGTTAGTAGTTGTGCCCGGAGAGATACCTACTCCATCCAGGAGTTAGTAGTTGTGCCGGAGAGATACCTACTCCATCCAGGAGTTAGTAGTTGTGCCGGAGAGATACCTACTCCATCCAGGAGTTAGTAGTTGTGCCGGAGAGATACCTACTCCATCCAGGAGTTAGTAGTTGTGCCGTAGAGATACCTACTCCATCCAGGAGTTAGTATTTGTGCAGGAAAGATACCTACTCCATCCAGGAGTTAGTAGTTGTGCAGGAGAGATACCTACTCCATCCATGAGTTAGTAGTTGTGCCGGAGAGATACCTACTCCATCCAGGAGTTAGTAGTTGTGCCGGAGAGATACCTACTCCATCCAGGAGTTAGTAGTTGTGCCGGAGAGATACCTACTCCACCCAGGAGTTAGTAGTTGTGCCGGAGAGATACCTACTCCATCCAGGAGTTGTGCCGGAGAGATACCTACTCCATCCAGGAGTTGTGCCGGAGAGATACCTACTCCATCCAGGAGTTGTGCCGGAGAGACACCTACTCCATCCAGGAGTTAGTAGTTGTGCCGGAGAGATACCTACTCCATCCAGGAGTTGTGCCGGAGAGATACCTACTCCATCCAGGAGTTGTGCCGGAGAGACACCTACTCCATCCAGGAGTTAGTAGTTGTGCAGGAGAGATACCTACTCCATCCAGGAGTTAGTAGTTGTGCCGGAGAGATACCTACTCCATCCAGGAGTTAGTAGTTGTGCAGGAGAGATACCTACTCCATCCAGGAGTTAGTAGTTGTGCAGGAGAGATACCTACTCCATCCAGGAGTTAGTAGTTGTGCAGGAGAGATACCTACTCCATCCAGGAGTTAGTAGTTGTGCCGGAGAGATACCTACTCCATCCAGGAGTTAGTAGTTGTGCAGGAGAGATACCTACTCCATCCAGGAGTTAGTAGTTGTTCCGGAGAGATACCTACTCCATCCAGGAGTTAGTAGTTGTGCCGGAGAGATACCTACTCCATCCAGGAGTTAGCAGTTGTGCCGGAGAGATACCTACTCCATCCAGGAGTTAGTATTTGTGCAGGAGAGATACCTACTCCATCCAGGAGTTAGTAGTTGTGCCGGAGAGATACCTACTCCATCCAGGAGTTAGTAGTTGTGCAGGGGAGATACCTACTCCATCCAGGAGTTAGTAGTTGTGCAGGAGAGATACCTACTGCATCCAGGAGTGTGTTTCTGTACTCAAGGAGAGCTGTGTAAGGACCTCGGTTGCCGTCTCGTGCTTTTCTTCCAACAGGTTCTTCACAGTCTGAACTGCTCTCTTAGCTTGGCCATTTGACTGTGGACATCTAGGGCTCGACGTAACATGTTTTAACTCCCAGCTGGTAGAGAAATCTGAAATTTCTTGACTCAAATGTCTTCCATTGTCGTAGCACAAACCGTTAGGCACCCCATGCCTTGCCGAGATCGACTTTAGTGCTGTAATAATGTGTTTACTTGTTGTTCTACTGAGCCTGGAGATTTCTGGGTATTTTGAGTAGTAAACCACAGACAGTAGATGTTCTGGGTCGTTGTAATGGAAGACGTCCACTTCAACTTTGGCCCAAGAGCTCTCTGGGACCGGATGAGACGGCTCTCTGGGACCGGATGAGACGGCTCCCTGGGACCGGATGACACGGCTCCCTGGGACCGGATGACACGGCTCCCTGGGACCGGATGACACGGCTCCCTGGGACCGGATGACACGGCTCCCTGGGACCGGATGAGACGGCTCCCTGGGACCGGATGAGACGGCTCCCTGGGACCGGATGAGACGGCTCCCTGGGACCGGATGACACGGCTCCCTGGGACCGGATGACACGGCTCCCTGGGACCGGATGAGACGGCTCTCTGACCAGTCTTCACTCTTCATCTTCTGCTGTTGCTGTTTTTGAATTGCTGCATTTTCTCTTCTGAAACAGGAAGTTGATAAACAAATGTAGCAACTCATTTCCTGGTTTGTATGTCACATGTAGACTGTATCTCTGTAGTCTCATCAGCATTATCTGCAGTCTGCCTGGTGCCTTCTGGAGCGACTTCTGGATGAGACATGAGACGGTTCTCTGGGACCGGATGAGACGGCTCTCTTTGGTTGTTGTTGTTGTGTGTGTTGCAGACTTTTGTCACATCTTCAAATCTGTTTATCCATTCCTGAACAGAACAGAACATCCCTTGCTTGTTCCTTAAGTTTTTACGATTTCCATGTGTTCTTCATGGATGTTTTCCATAATTTCTTCTCTCATTATCTGAGGAACGAGGAAGTTTTGAACTTTTGAACAGCAGTCCATCAGAGTATGTCAAGTCCTCTCTGAAGGTCCATTAGTGCTGTATTTTCTTGGCAACGTTCCCTCTCGTGTCTCCTTGAACTGTTTCTGTGACCAGTCTTCATCTTCTACTGTTGCTGTTTTTCAATTGCTGCATTTTCTCTCCTGATACAGGAAGTTGATAAACAAATGTAGTTTACATCCAGCTCACCATCCACCAATTTCTCTCTCTGTTCCTTCAGGTATGCTTGGGCTCAATGCATCAGCGATGGGACTCTCCTGGTTTGTATGTCACATGTAGACTCTCTCTCTGTAGTCTCATCAGCAGTCTCTGCAGTCTGCCTGGTGCTTTCCGGAGCGACTTCTTGAAGATTGTTTCCAAGGACTTGTGGTCTGACTCCATCTTGATCTGTTTTCCATACAGGTATCCGTCTGTGTGCGTGAGGAGCACATTTTGGTATAATGATTTTCCAGATTTTTCTCCTGTGACATGTTTTGCCTATCTGAACGTATGCTGGACACTTTTTTGGGGAGTTCATGGTTTGTCCCCACAACGTGAGCGTTCTCCCTGCGACCTCTCTTTTACTAGCTGTTGCACGGTCTGTCTTTTTTTTGTGATAGTTCTGTGTTTTCTTTCGCTTACGCACCTTGTGAACGAGCACCTCGACTTCATCATGAAGCATTTTCAGTTGACTCTGGCTCACTTCACCAGCACGGCAAATGTGTAATTGCTCTAGCTAGCAGGTGATCTGGTCATCTGAGTAATCTGTGATTCCACACACAATTCTGTCCCGTATCAGTGACTCAGTAAGTTGTTGAAACTCGGGTCTTTTGGGCCTAGATTTCCATCTAGGTTCAGAGTAGTTGGAGGTCTCATGTGGACTAGATTTCCCTCTAGGTTCAGAGTAGTTGGAGGTCTCATGTGGCCTAGATTTCCCTCTAGGTTCAGAGTAGTTGGAGGTCTCATGTGGCCTAGATTTCCCTCTAGGTTCAGAGTAGTTGGTGGTCTCATGTGGACTAGATTTCCCTCTAGGTTCAGAGTAGTTGGTGGTCTCATGTTGACTAGATTTCCCTCTGGGTTCAGAGAAGTTGCTGGTCTCATGTGGACTAGATTTTCCATCTAGGTTCAGAGTAGTTGGAGGTCTCATTTGGACTAGATTTCCCTCTTGGTTCAGAGTAGTTGGTGGTCTCATGTGGACTAGATTTCCCTCTAGGTTCAGAGTAGTTGGTCTCATGTGGACTAGATTTCCCTCTAGGTTCAGAGTAGTTGGTCTCATGTGGACTAGATTTCCCTCTAGGTTCAGAGTAGTTGGTCTCATGTGGACTAGATTTCCCTCTAGGTTCAGAGTAGTTGCTGGTCTCATGTGGGATAGATTTCCCTCTAGGTTCAGAGTAGTAGGTGGTCTCATGTGGGATAGATTTCCCTCTAGGTTCAGAGTAGTTGGAGGTCTCATGTGGGATAGATTTCCCTCTAGGTTCAGAGTAGTTGCTGGTCTCATGTGGGATAGATTTCCCTCTAGGTTCAGAGTAGTAGGTGGTCTCATGTGGGATAGATTTCCCTCTAGGTTCAGAGTAGTTGCTGGTCTCATGTGGACTAGATTTCCCTCTAGGTTCAGAGTAGTTGGTGGTCTCATGTGGACTAGATTTCCCTCTAGGTTCAGAGTAGTTGGTGGTCTCATGTGGGATAGATTTCCCTCTAGGTTCAGAGTAGTTGGAGGTCTCATGTGGGATAGATTTCCCTCTAGGTTCAGAGTAGTAGGTGATTTCAATTTGTTCCATGTTTCAGAATGTTAAAATGTCCTTGTGTTACTTTTTAAACCTCTGACCCCGTGTAACATAACAGCACACTGAGGCAGGGATGCGGGGAGAAGAACCTTGTTTATCAGATGTCATGGGTCATGTGTAAGTACAGGTGATCGCATGTAGTAATGAGTAACAGCGCCATCCTCAGGCACTCCAGGGTAGTACATGTACATAACAGTTCTGATAAGATTCCGTTGTTGTTGTTATTATTATTAGAAGCAGCTTGTGTCTTTAAAAAAAATATATATATAAATCGAGGAATATTTCACTTTCTCTGGTCATAGGAGTAACAAACATGAATTGGTGCACGAGGCAGAAATGATGCAGTACGACTTTAGTTTTTCACCATCAGCTGGACTGTGTCCCCATTTCTCAGCAGAGGGACGGTGAGTCAGTTGAGGCAGACTCACTGCTGCGCCCTCCCTCCCTCCCCCTCCCTCCCTCCCTCCCTCCCTATCAGATGGATGCCATCAGTCCATTATTATTATTTTTTAAATAAAGATAATAATTATGTTCACTCAGCTGGGCCTCACGAGGAATACAACAAATGATCTATTACCAGTGTGATCAAATATATATATATTTTTTTTAAAGATAAATAATTTCAAAATGGTCTGAGAAGAATAATATATTGGGTCTATAGCTCATGTGGGATGTGGGCCCCGTGTGGCTCAGTTGGTAGAGCATGGCGCTTGCAACGCCAGGGTTGTGGGTTCGATTCCCACGGGGGGCAAGTACAAAAAAAGTATGAATGTATGTACTTGTAAGTCGCTCTGGATAAGAGCGTCTGCTAAATGACTTAAATGTAAATGTATAGCCTACTGCACAAACCTCACTGCTACAGAACTGTTTTTAATTGGTTAATGTTACTAAAAGGTTTATGTTTTTTTAAGTCACTGCTCTCATTTTGACTCAGAAAGTGATCTTGATTAGGAAAAAGGTTGGTGACCACTGTGGTAGAACCATTCAGTGTGACTGGGAAAAAGGTTGGTGACCACTGTGGTAGAACCATTCAGTGTGACTGGGAAAAAGGTTGGTGACCACTGTGGTAGAACCATTCAGTGTGACTGGGAAAAAGGTTGGTGACCACTGTGGTAGAACCATTCAGTGTGACTGGGAAAAAGGTTGGTGACCACTGTGGTAGAACCATTCAGTGTGCCTAGGAAAAAGGTTGGTGACCACTGTGGTAGAACAATTCAGTGTGGCGGGTATGATTTCCGCTGGGGCCACATGTACGAAAACATACAGAGCATTCAGAAAAGTATTCAGACCCCTTGACTTTTTCCACATTTTGTTACGTTACCGCCTTATTCTAAAATGGATGTTGACGTTGAGCCCGGAACTTTTATTGATAACTTGGACACCTTCTGGAAACAGAAGATACTCTACAGGAATGACAGAGTCCATCCAAATCATCTTAGCTCCTGGACTCTGTCCACGCATTTCAAGGCTGCGTTGAAACAATGACTGGTAAATGATCCAAAGACCAGCTCAGTTAATCCCTCCCATTGTGACAATGAGACGTCATAATGCCGCATCAAATGTACATGATCTTAGGGGCATTGGCAAACACAATGCAGGTCATTTAATTTATGTACCCCTAATACGTCGGTATATACTACAGCTATTGTAAGCAGTAAACATGAGCCTATGAACCCGAGTTACACTGTTAGCACTGAGGCAGTGCGCAATAGTAGGAAGACCACTTTATGCAGCTCACCCTGCACTAGCAGCTCCAATATAAATAACATAAGTAAGTCTACCTCTGATAAGCTCCCCAGTAAAGCAATAAAAACAATCAAGCGACACAGAAAAGTGCTAAAAAATAGCCCCATATTAACATATGCAGCCTGAGAAACAAGATGCAGGAAGTCAATAACTTCTGACTATCTCTGAAACTCACTGAGATAATATCTTTGATACAGTGGTAGCAATACATGGTTATAAGATTGACCGAAAAGACAGAAATGCCAATTGAGGCGGTGCCAACTGAGGTTGTGGTCTATAATCAGAACCACATTCCTGTAAAGCTTAGAGACGACCGAATGTTAAATACTGTTGAAGTAATATGGCTACAGGTTCATCTGCCTCACCTAAAGCCCATTCTGGTGGGAAGCTGCTACAGACCACCAAGTGATAACAGTCAGTATCTGGATAACGTGTGTGAAATGCTTGATAATGTATGTGATATCAACAGAGAAGTATACTTTCTGGGTGATTTAAATATTGACTGGCTTTCGTCAGGCTGCCCAGTCAGGAAAAACCTTCAAACTGTAACCAGTGTCTGTAACCTGGTTCAGGTTATCAGTCAACCTACCAGGGTAGCTACAAACTGCACAGGAATTAAATCATCAACATGTATTGATCACCTTTATTACTAACGCTGCAGATATTTGCTTTAAAGCAGTATCCGAATCCATAGAATGTAGTGATCACAATATAGTAGCCATATGTAGGAAAACCAAAGTTCCAAAGGCTGTGCCTAATATAGTGTATAAGAGGTCAGGCTGGGCCTAATATAGTGTATAAGAGGTCAGGCTGGGCCTAATATAGTGTATAAGAGGTCAGGCTGGGCCTAATATAGTGTATAAGAGGTCAGGCTGGGCCTAATATAGTGTATAAGAGGTCAGGCTGGGCCTAATATAGTGTATAAGAGGTCAGGCTGGGCCTAATATAGTGTATAAGAGGACAGGCTGGGCCTAATATAGTGCATAAGAGGTCAGGCTGGGCCTAATATAGTGTATAAGAGGTCAGGCTGGGCCTAATATAGTGTATAAGAGGTCAGGCTGGGCCTAATATAGTGTATAAGAGGTCAGGCTGGGCCTAATATAGTGTATAAGAGGTCAGGCTGGGCCTAATATAGTGTATAAGAGGTCAGGCTGGGCCTAATATAGTGTATAAGAGGTCAGGCTGGGCCTAATATAGTGTATAAGAGGTCAGGCTGGGCCTAATATAGTGTATAAGAGGTCAGGCTGGGCCTAATATAATGTATAAGAGGTCAGGCTGGGCCTAATATAATGTATAAGAGGTCAGGCTGGGCCTAATATAGTGTATAAGAGGTCAGGCTGGGCCTAATATAATGTATAAGAGGTCAGGCTGGGCCTAATATAATGTATAAGAGGTCAGGCTGGGCCTAATATAGTGTATAAGAGGTCAGGCTGGGCCTAATATAGTGTATAAGAGATCAGGCTGGGCCTAATATAGTGTATAACAGGTCAGGCTGGGCCTAATATAGTGTATAAGAGGTCAGGCTGGGCCTAATATAGTGTATAAGAGGTCAGGCTGGGCCTAATATAATGTATAAGAGGTCAGGCTGGGCCTAATATAATGTATTAGAGGTCATACAAGAAGTTCTGCAGTGATTCACTACACATCCAAGTATATTGGACCAAATTATGAAAAGAAAAGAATTGTACTTTTGAATTCCGTAAAGTCAGTGTGGAAGAGGTTAAAAAATGATTGTTGTCTATCAACAATGACAAGCCACCAGGGTCTGACAATCCAGATGGCAAATTACTGAGGATAATAGCAGACAATATTGCCACTCCTATTTGCCAAATCTTCAATTTAAGCTGACTAGAGAGCGTGCCCTCAGGTCGGGAGGGAAGCTAAAGTCATTCCTCTACCCAAGAATAGTAAAGCCCCCTTTACTGGCTCAAATAGCCGACCAATCAGCCTGTTACCAACCCTTAGTAAACTTCTGGGAAAAAATGGTGTTTGATCAGATACACTGCTATTTTACAGTAAACAAATTGACAACAGAGTTTCAGCACACTTACAGGGAAGAACACTCAACAAGCACAGCACTTACACAAACGACTGATGATTGGCTGAGAGAAATTGATGATAAAATGATTGTGGGTGCTGTCTTGTTAGACTTCAGTGCAGCTTTAGACATTAAATATAATCCAGTTAGAATCAGGAATTCCCCAGGGTAGCTGTCTAGGCCCCTTGCTTTTTATTTATTTTTACTAACGACATGCCACTGACTGAGTAAAGCCAGTGTGTCTATGTATGCGGATGACTCAACACTATACACGTCAGCTACTACAGCGACTGAAATGACTGCAAAACTCAACAAAGAGCTGCAGTTAGTTTCAGAGTGGGCGGCAAGGAATAAGTCCTAAATATTTCTAAAACTAAAAGCATTGTCTTTGGAACAAAAACACTCACTAAACCCTAAACCTCAACTAAATTTTGTAATAAATAATGAGGAAATTGAGCAAGTTGAGATGACTAAACTGCTTGGAGTAACACTAGATTGTAAACTGTCATGGTCAAAACATATTGATGCAGTAGTAGCTAAGATGGGGAGAAGTCTGTCCATAATAAAGCACTGATCTGCCATCTTAACAACACTATCAACAAGGCAGGTCCTACAGGCCCTAGTTTTGTCGCACCTTTACTACTGTTCAGTCGTGTGATCAGATGCCACAAAAAAGGACTTAGGAAAATTGCAATTGGCTCAGAACAGGGCAGCACGGCTGGCCCTTGGATGTACACAGAGAGCTAATATTAATAATATGCATGTCAATCTCTCCTGGCTGAAAGTGGAGGAGAGATTGACCTTATCACTACTTTAATTTATGAGAGGTATTGACATGTTGAATGCACCGAGCTGTCTAAACTACTGGCACACAGCTCGGACACCCATGCATACCCCACAAGACATACCACAAGAGGTCTCTTCACAGTCCCCAAGTCCAGAACAGACTATGGGAGGTGCACAGTACTACATAGAGCCATGACTACATGGAACTCTATTCCACATCAAGTAGCTGACGAAAGCAGTAAAATTAGATTTAAAAAAAAATATTGAAAAAAAAAATCGCCTTATGGAACAGCGGGGACTGTGAAGCAACACAAACATTGGCACACACACACACACACACACACACACACACACACACACACACACACATTTAAAATTGAATGAACTGCCTTCATTTTGCTGGACCCCAGGAAGAGAACCTGCTGCTTTGGCAAGACAGTAGGGTAGTAGCCGGGACAGTAGGGTAGTAGCCGGTAGACTAGGGTAGTAGCCGGTAGACTAGGGTAGTAGTCGGTACAGTAGGGTAGTAGCCGGTACAGTAGGGTAGTAGTCGGTACAGTAGGGTAGTAGCCGGTACAGTAGGGTAGTAGTCGGTACAGTAGGGTAGTAGTCGGTACAGTAGGGTAGTAGTCGGTACAGTAGGGTAGTAGTCGGTACAGTAGGGTAGTAGTCGGTAGACTAGGGTAGTAGCCGGTAGACTAGGGTAGTAGTCGGTAGACTAGGGTAGTAGTCGGTACAGTAGGGTAGTAGTCGGTACAGTAGGGTAGTAGTCGGTACAGTAGGGTAGTAGCCGGTACAGTAGGGTAGTAGTCGGTACAGTAGGGTAGTAGCCGGTACAGTAGGGTAGTAGCCGGTACAGTAGGGTAGTAGTCGGTACAGTAGGGTAGTAGCCGGTACAGTAGGGTAGTAGTCGGTACAGTAGGGTAGTAGCCGGTACAGTAGGGTAGTAGTCGGTACAGTAGGGTAGTAGTCGGTAGAGTAGGGTAGGGTAGTAGTCGGTACAGTAGGGTATTAGCCGGTACAGTAGGGTAGTAGTCGGTACAGTAGGGTAGTAGTCGGTACAGTAGGGTAGTAGCCGGTAGAGTAGGGTAGGGTAGTAGTCGGTACAGTAGGGTATTAGCCGGTACAGTAGGGTAGTAGTCGGTACAGTAGGGTAGTAGCCGGTAGAGTAGGGTAGGGTAGTAGTCGGTACAGTAGGGTAGTAGCCGGTAGAGTAGGGTAGGGTAGTAGTCGGTACAGTAGGGTAGTAGCCGGTAGAGTAGGGTATTAGCCGGTAGAGTAGGGTAGGGTAGTAGCCGGTACAGTAGGGTAGTAGTCGGGACAGTAGGGTAGTAGCCGGTACAGTAGGGTAGTAGTCGGGACAGTAGGGTAGTAGCCGGTAGAGTAGGGTAGTAGTCGGGACAGTAGGGTAGTAGCCGGTACAGTAGGGTAGTAGTCGGGACAGTAGGGTAGTAGCCGGTACAGTAGGGTAGTAGTCGGGACAGTAGGGTAGTAGCCGGTACAGTAGGGTAGTAGCCGGTACAGTAGGGTAGTAGCCGGTAGAGTAGGGTAGGGTAGTAGCCGGTACAGTAGGGTAGTAGCCGGTAGAGTAGGGTAGTAGCCGGTACAGTAGGGTAGTAGCCGGTAGACTAAGGTAGTAGCCGGTAGACTAGGGTAGTAGCCGGTAGACTAGGGTAGTAGCCGGTAGACTAGGGTAGTAGCCGGTACAGTAGGGTAGTAGCCGGTACAGTAGGGTAGTAGCCGGTAGAGTAGGGTAGTAGCCGGTACAGTAGGGTAGTAGCCGGTACAGTAGGGTAGTAGCCGGTAGACTAGGGTAGTAGCCGGTAGACTAGGGTAGTAGCCGGTAGACTAAGGTAGTAGCCGGTACAGTAGGGTAGTAGCCGGTAGACTAGGGTAGTAGCCGGTACAGTAGGGTAGTAGCCGGTACAGTAGGGTAGTAGCCGGTACAGTAGGGTAGAGTAGTAGGTAAGGGTAGTAGCCGGTAGAGTAGGGTAGTAGTCGGTACAGTAGGGTAGTAGTCGGTACAGTAGGGTAGTAGTCGGTACAGTAGGGTAGGGTAGCCGGTACAGTAGGGTAGTAGCCGGTACAGTAGGGTAGTAGCCGGTACAGTAGGGTAGTAGCCGGTACAGTAGGGTAGTAGCCGGTACAGTAGGGTAGTAGCCGGTACAGTAGGGTAGTAGCCGGTACAGTAGGGTAGTAGCCGGTACAGTAGGGTAGTAGCCGGTACAGTAGGGTAGTAGCCGGTACAGTAGGGTAGTAGCCGGTACAGTAGGGTAGGGTAGTAGGTACAGTAGGGTAGGGTAGTAGGTACAGTAGGGTAGGGTAGTAGGTACAGTAGGGTAGGGTAGTAGGTACAGTAGGGTAGGGTAGTAGGTACAGTAGGGTAGGGTAGTAGGTACAGTAGGGTAGTAGTCGGTACAGTAGGGTAGTAGTCGGTACAGTAGGGTAGTAGCCGGTACAGTAGGGTAGTAGCCGGTACAGTAGGGTAGTAGCCGGTACAGTAGGGTAGTAGCCGGTACAGTAGGGTAGTAGCCGGTACAGTAGGGTAGTAGCCGGTACAGTAGGGTAGTAGCCGGTACAGTAGGGTAGTAGCCGGTACAGTAGGGTAGTAGCCGGTACAGTAGGGTAGTAGCCGGTACAGTAGGGTAGTAGCCGGTACAGTAGGGTAGGGTAGTAGGTACAGTAGGGTAGGGTAGTAGGTACAGTAGGGTAGGGTAGTAGGTACAGTAGGGTAGGGTAGTAGGTACAGTAGGGTAGGGTAGTAGTCGGTACAGTAGGGTAGTAGCCGGTACAGTAGGGTAGTAGCCGGTACAGTAGGGTAGGGTAGTAGGTACAGTAGGGTAGTAGGTACAGTAGGGTAGTAGGTACAGTAGGGTAGTAGTCGGTACAGTAGGGTAGTAGTCGGTACAGTAGGGTAGTAGCCGGTACAGTAGGGTAGTAGCCGGTACAGTAGGGTAGTAGTCGGTACAGTAGGGTAGTAGTCGGTACAGTAGGGTAGTGTAGTAGGTACAGTAGGGTAGTAGTCGGTACAGTAGGGTAGTAGTCGGTACAGTAGGGTAGTAGCCGGTACAGTAGGGTAGTAGTCGGTACAGTAGGGTAGGGTAGTAGCCGGTACAGTAGGGTAGTAGCCGGTACAGTAGGGTAGTAGCCGGTACAGTAGGGTAGTAGCCGGTACAGTAGGGTAGTAGCCGGTACAGCAGGGTAGTAGGTACAGTAGGGTAGGGTAGTAGGTACAGTAGGGTAGGGTAGTAGGTACAGTAGGGTAGGGTAGTCGGTACAGTAGGGTAGGGTAGTCGGTACAGTAGGGTAGTAGTCGGTACAGTAGGGTAGTGTAGTAGGTACAGTAGGGTATGTTAGTAGGTACAGTAGGGTAGTAGGTACAGTAGGGTAGTAGGTACAGTAGGGTAGTGTAGTCGGGACAGTAGGGTAGTAGGTACAGTAGGGTAGGGTAGTAGTCGGTACAGTAGGGTATGGTAGTAGGTACAGTAGGGTAGTAGCCGGTACAGTAGGGTAGTAGTCTGTACAGTAGGGTAGGGTAGTAGGTACAGTAGGGTAGGGTAGTAGGTACAGTAGGGTAGGGTAGTCGGTACAGTAGGGTAGTAGGTACAGTAGGGTAGGGTAGTAGTCGGGACAGTAGGGTAGTAGCCGGTACAGTAGGGTAGTAGGTACAGTAGGGTAGGGTAGTAGTCGGGACAGTAGGGTAGGGTAGTAGGTACAGTAGGGTAGGGTAGTCGGTACAGTAGGATAGTAGCCGGGACAGTAGGGTAGTAGCCGGTACAGTAGGGTAGTAGCCGGTACAGTAGGGTAGTAGTCGGGACAGTAGGGTAGTAGTCGGGACAGTAGGGTAGTAGCCGGTACAGTAGGGTAGTAGTCGGGACAGTAGGGTAGTAGTCGGTACAGTAGGGTAACAAAGAGATAGATGAGAGCTCTCATCATGCTCATCCCCCATCTACACTATGGTAGTATTTCACCAGCGTAGTGTTACATGGTTTCATCTCCATTAAGCTGGATGACGGGTCTACAGGGACTCCCAGAGCTCTCTAGCTCACTTTCCCTCCCCCCACCCTCTCCCTATTTAATCTGTCTCCTGTTACTCTTCCTCCTTCTCTCTCTCTCTCTCACATCCACCCCTCTCTCTCCCTCTCCCTCCTTCCACCCCTCTCTCTCTCTCTCCCTCCCTCCTTCCACCCCTCTCTCTCCCTCTCCCTCCCTCCACACCTCTCTCCCTCCCTCCTTCCACCCCTCTCTCTCTCCCTCTCCCTCCTTCCACCCCTCTCTCACTTTCCCTCCACCCACCCTCTCCCTCTTTAATCTGTCTCCTGTTACTCTTCCTCCTTCTCTCTCTCTCTCACATCCACCCCTCTCTCCCTCCCTCCTTCCACCCCTCTCTCTCCCTCTCCCTCCCTCCACACCTCTCTCCCTCCCTCCTTCCACCCCTCTCTCTCCCTCTCCCTCCCTCCACACCTCTCTCCCTCCCTCCTTCCACCCCTCTCTCTCTCTCTCCCTCCCTCCCTCCACACCTCTCTCTACCCCTCTCTCGCTCTCCACCCCCCTACTTAACCCACTCTCCTGTTACTATTCCCCCCCTCTCCTCTCGCTTTCCCTCCACCACAGAGAGGAATGATCATAGCAGTAGACAGACAGAGAGGAATTGATGCTGGTGTACAAGTCATAGTAGTAGTAATAGTAGTAATAATAATAATAGTATAAGCAGTAACAATAGCAGTAGTAGTAACACTAGTAGTAGGAATAGTAGTAGGAATAGTAGTAGTAATAATAAGTAGTATAGACACTAATAAGTAATAGTAAAAAGAGTAGTAGTAGTAATAATAATAATAGTAACAATAGTAGTAGTAAGAGTAGTAATAGCAGTAGTAACAGTGATAATAATAGCAGAGGTAATAGCAGTAATAATAGTAGTAATAGTAGTAATAGCAGTAGTAATAGTAGTAGTAGTAGTAATAGCAGTAATAGCAGTAGTAATAGTAGTAATAGCAGTAATAGCAGTAGTAATAATAATAGCAGCAGTAATAGCAGTAGTAATAATAATAGCAGCAGTAATAGCAGTAGTAGTAGTAATAGCAGCAGTAATAGCAGTAGTAGTAGTAATAGCAGCAGTAATAGCAGTAGTAGTAGTAATAGCAGCAGTAATAGCAGTAGTAGTAGTAATAATAACAATAGCGGTAGTAGTAGTAATAACAACAGCAGTAGTAGTAGTAGTAGCAGTAGTAATAACAATAGCAGTAGTAGTAGTAGTAATAACAATAGCAGTAGTAGTAGTAGTAATAACAATAGCAGTAGTAGAAGTAGTAATAACAATAGCAGTAGTAGTAGTAGTAATAACAATAGCAGTAGTAGTAGTAGTAATAACAATAGCAGTAGTAGAATTAGTAATAATAATAATAGTAGCAGTAACAAGAGTAGCAACAGTCATAATAGTAGTAGTAGTAGCAGTAGTAACAGTAAAAATAATAGCAGAGGTAATAGCAGTAGTAATACTAATAATAGCAGTAGTAATACTAATAATAGTAATAATAATATTAGTAGTAATAGAAGCAGTAACAGTAATAATAGTGTAGTAAACAAGGGGAATATCCTCAGAGACAAGTTGTAATATTGTAGTGGACAAAGATGAGAAGGACTATTCAGGTTTGATACAATTTTCTAACTTTTATTTATTTTCTTTCATATTTATTATACATTAGTTTTATTATTATTGTAAATAATTATTATTGTAGACTTATTTATGAATCCAAACCAGTTCTCTACATATGAACAAAGTGTTTCGTTTCATTCTGTTGAGACATTTTTGTTGGCTAAATTAAGTTTGAACTGTTGTTTTTTATTTTGTGCTTGGTATTTAGTTTAAGATGTGGTCTATTGTCAAATAAATATCATTAGTCTATTGCTGTCATTTGTTAAGTAGCTTTTGTTGGTAGGCCCACCTTTGTTGGTAGAGCCAATTGCTGCAATATAGCCTGTTCAAAAACTTTTGTGTCGGTTTAAACCAGTTCTTTAAATATTGCGACAAGTATTTGGTTTCATTCTGTTGAGACATTTTCTTTGTCTAAATTAAGTTCCAACTGTAATGTTGTGTTTGCAGCAATCTAATGGAATTACTACGTCACTCAAAACATGTCAACTTGAAATGCCGCAATGAATCTCGTTGTCGGGAACATGCTGCCTGGCATTTCCTGGTCTCGCTCGGTCTCTTCAGGACTAGGCCTAAGCTTCTCTTCATTACATATGAAGATAAATACATATATATATAAATATAATATATAAATAAATAAATATATATAGTACCGTATATAAATAAATATATATAAATATAAAATATAAATAAATATACATATATACATAAAAAAATACATATATATAAATATAATATATTAATAAATACATATATAAATACATATATATAATACAGTATATAAATAAATATATAAATACATATATAAATAAAGGCAGGCCACAAATGTGCATGTGTCAGCATATGGTCTCACAAGGGCTCTGAGGATCTCATCTCGGTACCTAATGGCAGTCAGATTACCTCTGGCGAGCACATGGAGGGCTGTGCGGCCCCACAAAGAAATGCCACCCCACACCATGACTGACCCACCGTCAAACCGGTCATGCTGGAGGATGTTGCAGGCAGCAGAACGTTCTCCACGGCGTCTCCAGACTCTGTCACGTCTGTCACATGTGCTCATGTGCTCAGTGTGAACCTGCTTTCATCTGTGAAGAGCACAGGGCACCAGTGGCGAATTTGCCAATCTGGTGTTCTCTGGCAAATGCCAAACGTCCTGCACGGTGTTTGGCTGTAAGCACAACCCCCACCTGTGGACGTCGGGCCCTCATACCACCCTCATGGAGTCTGTTTCTGACCGTTTGAGCAGACACATGCACATTTGTGGCCTGCTGGAGGTCATTTTGCAGGGCTCTGGCAGTGCTACTCCTTGCACAAAGGCGGAGGTAGCGGTCCTGCTGCTGGGTTGTTGCCCTCCTACGGCCTCCTCCACGTCTCCTGATGTACTGGCCTGTCTCCTGGTAGCGCCTCCATGCTCTGGACACTACGCTGACAGACACAGCAAACCTTCTTGCCACAGATTGCATTGATGTACCATCCTGGATGAGCTGCACTACCTGAGCCACTTGTGTGGGTTGTAGACTCCGTCTCATTTTACCACTAGAGTGAGAGCACCGCCAGCATTCAAAAGTGACCAAAACATCAGCCAGGAAGCATAGGAACTGAGAAGTGGTCTGTGGTCACCACCTGCAGAACCACTCCTTTTTGGGGTGTGTCTTGCTAATTGCCTATAATTTCCACCTTTTGTCTATCCATTTGCACAACAGCATGTGAAATGTATTGTCAATCAGTGTTGCTTCCTAAGTGGACAGTTTGATCTCACAGAAGTGTGATTGACTTGGAGTTACATTGTGTTGTTTAAGTGTTCCCTTTATTTTTTTGAGCAGTGTATATATATATATACACACACACACACACACACACAGTGGACACCTAAGCCTATATGCGCGAAATGCCCTAAAGCATCCGAACTTCGTTAGAAAAAAGTTCGGTCCAAATCGGACGTTGGGTACTATAATTATTCAATATTATATGAATCCTATAAATTAAAATGGCCGATATGGATGCAATCAATTAGGTTAATTTCTCAGAGATTAAATTACACAACATGACTAAAAGTATGTGGACACCTTCTCGTCAAACATCGCATTCCAAAATCATGGGCATTAATATGCAATTGGTCCCCCTTTTACTGCTTTAACAGCCTCCATTCTTCTGGGGGACTTGCTTCCATTCCAGCATTGGTGAGGTCGGGCAATTAGGCCTGGATCGCAGTCAGCGGTCCAATTGATCCCAAAGGTGTTCGATGGAGTTGAGGTCAGGGCTCGTTGCAGGCCAGTCAAGTTCTTCCACACCGATCTTGACAAACCATTTCTGTATGGACCTCGCTATTTGCACAGGGACATTGTCATGCTGAAACAGGAAAGGGACTTCCCCAAACTGTTGCCACAAAGATGGAAGCACAGAATCATCTAGAATGTCATTGTATTCTGTAGTGTTAAGAGTTCCCTTCACTGGAACTAAGGGGCCTGAACCATGAAAAACAGCCCCAGACCATTATTCTTCCTCCACCAAACTTTACAGTTGGCACTATGCATTGGGGCAGGAAGCGTTCTCCTGGCATCCGCCAAACCCAGATTTGTCCGCCGGACTGCCAGATGTTATGGTGTGACTCATCGCTCCAGAGAACGCATTTCCACTACTCCAGAGTCCAATGGCGGCGAGCTTTAAACCCCTACAGCTGACGCTTAACATTGCGCATGGTGATCTTAGGTTTGTGTGCGGCTGCTCGGCCATGGAAACCCATTTCATGAAACTCCCGACGAACAGTTATTGTGCTGACGTTGCTTCCAGAGGCAGTTTGGAACTCGGTAGTGAGTGTTGCAACCGAGGACAGACTATTTTTACGCGCTACAGCACTCGGCGGTCCCGTCCTGAGAGATTGTGTGGCCTACCACTTCACGGCTGAGCCGTTGTTGCTCCTAGACTTCCACTTCACAATAACAGCACTTACAGTTGAACGGGGAAGCTCTAGCAGGGCAGAAATTTGACACAACGACTTGTTGGAAAGGTGGCATCCTATAACGGTGTCACGTTGAAAGTCACTGAGCTCTTCAGTAAGGCCTTTCTACTACCAATGCTTGTCTATGGAGATTGCAATGGCTGTGTGCTCGATTTTATACATCTGTCAGCAACGGGTGTGGCTGAAATAGCCGAAACAACTAATTTGAAGGGGTGTCCACATACTTTTGTATATAAATATATATAGTGTATTTTTGTTAGGCAGGACCATACAGCACTGAATGAGAGGAAATTTGACTTTGAAAGTTGTCTATAGAACAGCTACCACAAAGTGAAATTCATCATAAACATTCATCCTATGTGTGTTTAATGTGCATTACAATGTCCTAATGTTGTTTGTTTCTGTATACAGGGCAGACAACTGACTACGTGCTTAGATTTTACCCACACCAGCCAGGTTATTATTCTGCACTTTAGAGTTTAGTAGGGCCCTATAAAATCTACGTTGTAGAAAACGCTGACGGAATCACAGAATCCAGACATTAAAACGGAATTCAGGCATAAAAAAATAAATATTGACTGTTTGTGTGGTGTTCATATGTCTAGTCTACACTTTGCAGCCGTTAGCGATAATGCTAAT